>NC_091951.1:191287412-191347412 GCF_031021105.1 Erythrolamprus reginae | reverse complement strand
GAAGGGCTTAAGAAAGGCCACTGTTGTGTCCAATTTCACAACCGTTTCTGCCACAATTGCTAAGCAAATCACTATAGTTGCAAGTGGCCATTAAGCAAATCCGTCTTTCTCTACTGAATTTGTCGGATGTTGGCTGGTTGGCTCATGACATTGGGATGCTGCAACTGTCATACATACATGCTAGTGTCCAAGCACCCGAAATTTAATCACGTGACTCAAGGGTGAAATGTTCCCGGTTAGCTCGTGACTGTCGGTAAGAGAGCCGGTTGCGAAGGCAGCAATGAGGCTCCACCCACCCACCCAGATGCTGCCATTTGGGTTCTTTTACCCTCTGCACATGCACAGACTTATTATTATTATTATTATTATTATTATTATTATTATTATTATTATTATTATTATTATTATTAGTTATTAGATTTGTATGCCACCCCTCTCCAAAGACTTGGAGCGGCTCACAACAGAAAAGCACAGTACAAATCCAATGATTAAAAAACAGTTAAAACCCTTAATATAAAAACAGTCATACACCCCAAACAAACCATACATAAAACGGAACGGCTAAGGGGAATCAATTTCCCCATGCCTGGCGGCAGAGGTGGATTTCTAGGAGTTTGCGAAAGGCAAAAAGGGTGGAGGAAGTCCTGATCTCCGGGGGAAATTGATTCCAGAGGGTCGGGGCCACTACATAGAAGGCTCTTCCCCTGGGTCCCGCCAGATGACATTGTTTTGTCGACGGGACCTGGAGAAGGCCAACTCTGTGAGACCTAACCGGTCGTTGGGATTCGTGCGGCAGAAGGCGGTCCTGAAGGTATTCTGGTCAGATGCCATGAAGGGCTTTATAGGTCATAACGAACACTTTGAATTCTGACCGGAAACAGATCGGCAACCAATGCAGACTGCGGAGTATTGATGAGACATGAACATACCTAGGGAAGCCCATGACTGCTCTCGCAGCTGCATTCTGCACGATCTGAAGTTTCCGAACACTTTTCAAAGGTAGCCCCATGTAGGGAGCATTACAATAGTCGAACCTCAAGGTGATGAGGGCATGAGTGACTGTGAGCAGTGACTCCCGGTCCAAATAGGGCCGCAACTGGTGCACCAGGCAAACCTGGGCAAATGCCCCCCTCACCACAGCTGAAAGATGGTTCTCTAATGTGAGCTGTGGATCGAGGAGGACGCCCAAGTTGCGGACACCCATCCAGACCCCAACAGCCTCCAGGCACCGGCACATCACTTCCACTGCTTCGTTGACTGGACTTTGCGCATGCGGAGACCAGGCAAGGTTTCCTTGTCGCCGCCGCTACCACTGGGGTTGCGTGCACAGCTCTGGGTTATGATTTCTTTGCTTCCGCGCATGCGGGGAAACAAAAGAATGATGAAAACCAGCAAAATCTCATGCACACGAGTGTCCTCACATGAGATTTTGCATGCACAGGAGCCAAATCTCACATGGGTGCTCACGCGCAACCACTGGTCACCTGGAGCTGTGTGCGCAGCTCGATTTTCCCTACCTGAGCTATAGAGTGGCCCATACTGTTAGGAATCCAATACTGGTGCAGAGGGTAAAAGAATCCAAATGGCGGTGTCCAGGTGGGTGGGCGGAGCCTTGTGCTGCCTTCGCGACTGGCTCTCCGATGACCGACAGGCACGAGCAAACTGGGAGTATTTCACCCCTGATGTAACTGTCAATAAATGAATAGAATAGAATAGAATAGAATAGAATAGAATTTTATTGGCCAAGTGTGATTGGACACACAAGGAATATGTCTTGGTGCACATGCTCTCAATGTACATAAAAGAAAAAGATACATTTGCTAAGAATCATGTGGTACAACACTTAATGATTGTCATAGGGGTCAAATAAGCAATGAAGAAACAATCAATATTAATAAAAATCTTAGGATACAAGCAACAAGTTACAGTGATACAGTCCTAAGTGGGAGGAAAAGGATGATAGGAATGATGAGAAAAACTGATAGAATAGAAGTGCAGATTTAGTAAAAAGTCTGACAGTGTTGAGGGAATTGTTTGTTTAGTAGAGTGATGGGGAATGATTATGTCGAGAACAAACTGTACTTGTGCATCCCCTAAATGCATCTTCCTGGCCACTTTAGAGAGGAAGGCAAGGGCCTCCTTCTTTACAGGATAACTTTTTTTCCTCCCTCTCGTAAGTCAAGCTCAGCTCCTGCTGACAAAACCTATGCAATTTTCTTGGCACAAGTACAGTAATGGTTTGCCGCTGTTTCTCCCGAGAGGTGTTTTGACTTTCCAGTCTAGCCAAAAGTTCTGGAATCCCCAGGTGGTCTCCCCTCCAAGTATTAAGCAAGTATTTGTTTCTGAAATCAACCCAGGGTATAGAAATATTTAATCCCACCCTCTTGGCTATATTGTCTTTCCCTCGAAATAATTCCTTCTTCAGTGCCAGTGGGAACGTTTTTTACTAGCTATAATTGCTGCACTCAGGGAGTAATTTTTGAGTAATTGTGGCTAAGGAAAGAAGAATGAAACCACTGCCACTCTAATCAGAAAAAGAGAGAGAGAGAGGATGCAGCTCCAATCTGGGTTTCCACCTCCTCCTCTTCGTACGCTTACTTTCAAGTGAAACAAAACACCCAGTGAGCTGCACATTACAGATGTAATATCATGTGTAATTTGACTCTGACAGCCAAAGAAAACATTGGACAAGTTTGCCAACAGGTGCCAGCCACAGGATGTAAATGGTTTCCATATTAAAACCAAGCCTCCACGTTACATGGCAGTCTACCTGCGAGTCCCAATTATAAGGTGCAAATGTTGGGGAGGGTAATAATCACTTGCCCGATCTTATCAGCTCCTATGAGCCTTGGTGGTTTAGTGGTTAGAGTGCAGTATTGCAAGCTACTTCTGCTGATCACCGAATGCCAGCAGTTTGGCAGGTCGAATCTCAGTAGGCCCAAGGTTGACTCAGCCTCCCAGCCTCCCAAGGCTGGTAAAATGAGGAGCCAGCTTGTTGGTGGCAATATGCTTACTCTCTGTAAACCGCTTAGAGAGGGCTGCAAAGCACTGTGAAGCAGTATATAAGTCTAAATGATATTGTTATTGCTATTAGAAGTATTTAGCTTAACTGGGTTTGGCAATAGGATGTTGGAGTGTACAGGCCCTTGATTTAATCCAGCTGGACTCTGATAAAAACATAGAAACATAGAAGATTGACGGCAGAAAAAGACCTCATGGTCCATCTAGTCTGCCCTTATACTATTTCCTGTATTTTATCTTAGGATGGATATATGTTTATCCCAGACATGTATAAATTCAGTTACTGTGGATTTACCAACCACGCCTGCTGGAAGTTTGTTCCAAGGATCTACTACTCTTTCAGTCAAATATTTTCTCATGTTGCTTTTGATCTTTCCCCCAACTAACTTCAGATTGTGTCCCCTTGTTCTTATGTTCACTTTCCTATTAAAAACACTTCCCTCCTGAACCTTATTTAACCCTTTAACGTATTTAAATGTTTCGATCATGTCCCCCCTTTTCCTTCTGTCCTCCAGACTATACAGATTGAGTTCATTAAGTCTTTCCTGATACGTTTTATGCTTAAGACCTCCCACCATTCTTGTAGCCCGTCTTTGGACCCGTTCAATTTTGTCAATATCTTTTTGTAGGTGAGGTCTCCAGAACTGAACACAGTATTCCAAGTGTGGTCTCACCAGCGCTCTATATAGCGGGATCACAATCTCCCTCTTCCTGCTTGTTATACCTCTAGCTATGCAGCCAAGCATCCTAATTGCTTTTCCTACCGCCCGACCGCACTGCTCAACCATTTTGAGACTGTCAGAAATCACTACCCCTAAATCCTTCTCTTCTGAAGTTTTTGCTAACACATTAGGCATGATCATTAGGCTCTTTCATAAAGTGGGGGTGGGGGGGCATGTATGTGTGTGTGCTAAAAAAAAACAATGCAGATCTAAAAACACCTGTTAACCCCCACCCCCCACCCCCAGATTGTGGGCAAATAAAATATGAGACCCTCAAGAATGTACTGCCCAGCCCTCAGCTCTGCCTGCCTCTCTGGGGCAGGAGCAAGGACAGCGGGGCCCTTCCTTTGCCCTCCTTCCCATCTCTGCTTCGCTGCCTTGTGCTCCCGACCCTTCCCTGCACCCTCCGAGCCTACCCTTCCCCCCCCCCAGCGCCCCTACCACGTATTCTTCCTTAGTGACATCCCAACAATGGGAAGAGATGAGCTCTGAAAGGAGGAACTCAAGCGGAAGGGACCTTCCCTTCTTGTACTAGCAATGAATCCCCATTTCTCCCCAGTGGGCCGAAAGGCTTCTGTCTCTTTCCCCCTCCCCCCAGGGTGTGTGTGGTGGGGTTGTTGTCGGTGGTGGGGGGTTCCTCTCTCTCTCTCTCATTCCCCTTTGGAAGAAGTGACAGGAAGGCGGGAGGCAGGGAAACACTCCCAAATGCCACACACAGGCAAGCCTCCACCCCCCACCCCCGTCGTTTCATCCTTCTTAGTCAGCCGTTTCTCATTTCTCCACCTCACCTTTCTTCCCCTCTAGTTTTCTATTCCCCCCACCCCCCCTTTTTAAAAAACCACCAGACAAGGGAGCTCTCATTCCATCCACGGCCTCTCTCATCCTCCTTCCCTGCTGCAGTTAGGCCCGGCCTGCTCCATGGCCCTCTTCGGATGGAGTCCATAGTGACTCCAGTGAGACCATCGTCCCTTGCAGCCCATCCTGTTTTCAGCCTGCCTGACGCGAGACTGGAACGAATAGCCTTTAGGTTGGGGGGCTAGTGGCCTTCTGGGTGGCCTTTCACCTATTCAGGGACCTCTCCGGCCTAAATCTCTTCAGTGATTTCTCCTAGGCCGAGAGGAACGTAAACCTGCCTTAGAGAGTGCCGTGGTGTGGCTCCCCAGGGGTGAAGTGTTTGAGCATTTATCGCTAAGCGGAATGAAATCCCTTCCTAAGACCACGGTGGGCTTGAAATCAGGACCACGAAGCAACATGTGTCCATGGACACATGGTTGGCTGGGTCTGTCGGAGAATATTGACTTGAGAGTAACTCCACATTGTTTACAGCATGCCTGCGTGAGGGAGACTGGAAGGCACATGTGTACAATCTATCACCCTTTAAAGAGTGAGGGTGGGGGAGAAACGTAGGAATTTTGCATTTTGAGTGTGCACACATCTTTGCAATCTGCTCACAATTATGTAAGTAAGTCTTCGGAGAGGGGTGGCATACAAATCTAATAAATTATTATTATTATTATTATTATTATTATTATTATTATTATTATTATTATTATTATTAATCATTATTTATTATTGTTGTTGTTTTTTTTAGAATAGAATTTTTATTGGCCAAGTGTGATTGGACACACAAGGAATTTGTCTTGGTGCATATGCTCTCAACGTACATAAAATAAAATATACATTTGTCAAGAATCATGTGGTACAACACTTAATGATTGTCATAGGGGTCAAATAAGCAATGAAGAAGCAATATTAATAAAAATCTTAGGATATAAGCAACAAGTTATAGTCATACAGTCAACATGGGAGGAAATGGGTGAAAGGAATGATGAGAAAAACTAGTAGAATAGAAGTGCAGATTTAGTAGAAAGTCTGACAGTGTTGAGGGAATTATTTGTTTAGTAGAGTGATGGTGTTTGGAAAAAACACTGTTCTTGTGTCTAGTTGTCTTGGTGTGCAGTGCTCTGTACCGACGTTTTGAGGGTAGGAGTTGAAACAATTTGTGTCCAGGATGTGAGGGGTCAGTAAATATTTTCCCCGCCCTGTTGTTGTTTTTGTTGTTGTTATTTTATTATTATTATTATTATTATTATTATTATTATTATTATTATTATTATTATTATTCCCCGACAAGCATTTTCTACAGTATAATGAGCAGTGTATATTTCTACAGTATAATGAGCAGTGTATAAATGGCTATTTGTACCTGTAATTACTAATTATTGCTCATAAACATTTTTACTATTTTAAAAGTACACGTAGCTGCATCAACCCATGTAGCGAAGCAAAACCAGGACTGTGCAAATCTGTTGAAGGCAGCAACTGCCATTCAGCATACAAATATATGGGATTAGGCCCATTAAAATGTGAAAGAATTCTGGGCTTCAGATACAAAATTAAATTTAAAGCAATATATAAAATATCCAAGTAGGATAGCCAACCTGCCTTGTTCCCTGGATCAGGAAATCTTATTCTGGCAACACTAAAATGCTAAAAGTAGATGGGGTGCCTTTTGCTTTTTATAATAGGAAAGTGAACCCAAGAGCAAGGGGGCACAATCTGAGGCTAGTTGGGGGAAAGATCATAAGCAACTTATGAGAAAATATTATTTTACTGAAAGAGTAGCAGATGCTTGGAACAAACTTCCAGCAGGCGTGGTTGATAAATCCACAGTAACTGAATTTAAACATGCCTGGGATAAACATATATCCATCCTAAGATAAAATACAGGAAATAGTAAAAGGGCAGACTAGATGGACCATGAGGTCTTTTTCTGCCATCAATCTTCTATATTTCTATAAAGTGAGAGCCAGTTTGGTCTAGTGCCGTGATGGTGAACCTATGGAATGCATGCCACAGGTGGCACGCGGAGCCATAAGGGAGGGCACACAAGACTTTTCCATGTTTCAGCTCTAGCACACATGCGTGCACTGGCCAACTGATTTTCGGCCTTGGGAAAGGCCATTTCATCCTCCGGATGCTTCAGGGAATCATCCCTGAAGCACCAGAGGCAAAAAAATCCCCCAATGGACAAACCGGAAGTTCAGAAAAACGCACTTCCGGTTTGCCCATTTGGGCCTTTTTTTCACCTACCTACCAGGCTTCAGAAAGGCCTGTGTTCATGTGCGGGTGGAGAGTAGCAGAGGGGTCGCATGTGTGTGGGGAAGGGGTGTGGACACATGCCCGCATGCTAGCACACCCACACACACCCCTTTTGGTTTGGATGGCAAACCAAAAAAGGTTTGCTATTACTGGTCTAGTGTTTGAAGTAATAGGCCAAGTTGGCTCTTCTGTGGCATGTGAACTTCAAGTCCCAGAATTCCTGAGCCTGCATGATTGGCTCAGGAATTATGGGAGTTGAAGTCCACAAGTCACAGAAGAGCCAACTTGGCCTATCCCTGGGTGAGAAAGCAGGATTCTGGGAGTTCCAGTCCTGCCTTAGGCGTGGAGAGGGGCGGCATACAAATCTAATTAATAATAATAATAATAATAATAATAATAATAATAATAATAATAATAATAATAATATAGTAACAACAACAACAACAACAACAATAATGGATACCAGCTGGGTAATCGGACCAATCACACGCTCTCTCTCAGCCCATCCCACCTCACAGGCTTGCTGTTGTGTGGAAAACAGGAGGAGTATTAAGTATGTTTCCTGTTTTGAGTTATTTATAAAAGGAAAGAAGGAAGATGTCCTTTTGACTCAAACTTGTCTCCTAGTGATATCATGGACCCACCCAGGCAATTTTCTTGGCCATGTTATGGAAGCATTGCCTACTGGAATTCCCCCCCTAACTTTTCTATTTATCCCATAGGCCTAGTGCAGGGCTGCAGACCCGATGCCTCATCTGCTGCCCACACTCGGTTTAGTGAAGTAGGTGGAAGTCCTGATATGTCACGTGACGTTGCCATGACGACATGAGTTTGACACCTCTGGCCCAGTGATTCCCTATTCAAGTACTCATCAGTGCAACTCTGCTTAGCTTCTTCCAATGAACTGAAGTCCAGTTTGTGGCCCCACCAAGGGTGGGCTCTAACTTACCTCTCTGCTGTTTTCCTTCCTCCTGTGCTGTGTGGCCACATCTCATGCGCAGTGCCAAAAAACATTTTTTTAAAAAAAAGTAAAAAACAAAAGGGCGATACATGCGCAGTACCAGAAATTTGGTTTCTGTGCATGCTTAGAAGACAAACAAAAAACAAAAAAGGGAAAAATGACCCCCTTCAAAAAAGACCAAAAAGTGACCAATTTTTTTTTTTTTTTTTTTTAAAGATGGCAAGGTCCATAGACTGGAACTAACTGAACCAGTTCTGTGACGTCATCATGACATCACCAGCAGGTGGCGAACCGGTCCGAACCAAGAGAAACCCACCTCTGGCCCCCACCTACTGCAAATGAGAGAACTATTCCAAGTATGATGCTTGCTCCAAGTTCAATAAATCTCCAGATCTGAGTGACCGAGTGAGAACTCTCCCAATAGAATGGGGTAGTGCCAACAGCAAAAAGAGGTTAGATGAACTCAGAGGTAGGATACTGCCTGGATGGGAGGGGGGAAACGCAGTGGGGTAGCGAAAATGAAGCTCCATCTCAGAGCACCCAATTTGCACTGAAAGATGTTGAAAGAAAATACAGGGAGTCCTGCATAAGCCACGCCCACAGCATGATAGTAAAAATTTGGATCTTTTACTATCATGCTGTGGGTGTGGCTTATGCGCCTGTGTTTTGGTGAGGTTTTACCTGCGGCTCCATGCGCGATTTTGCTACCTCCCCAGGTGCAGAAGCAAAATTGCGCTGATCCCGCAAGCACTCATGAGCCGCCGCGGCGAGCACAGTTTAGGGTTCTGCCTCGTAGCCCACCGCTGCTAGAAAGCCACACCATCATCTACAGCAGTGTTTCCCAACCTTGGCCACTTGAAGGTATCTGGACTTCAACTCCCAGAATTCCTTAGCCAGCATTCGCTGGCTGGGGAATTCTGGGAGTTGAAGTCCAGATACCTTCAAGTGGCCAAGGTTGGGAAACACTGATCTACAGTGCCCACTATCTATGTGGCTGTGGATATAGACAACATGTAGAGCACCGCATGACAACTTTGGAAACACAGTGGACTTTTGCAGGCATTGTATGTTCATTGCATCTCTCCCACATTCCTTTTTATGCTTCCTACAGATGGATAACTGAAAACAACAGATAGGGTTGTCAACGCTTCAAACCCCCCCCCCCCCAACCAGACCCTGATTCTTTCAGCTGCTTTCAGATGAGCGGAAAGTCTTGTCACGCAGCTGCAAAGAGTTACAGGAACCTTGCCAGCAAAATTGTAGGCAACCAACAAGGCTTGCCCAAGGCCACCCAGTAAGTCTAAGCAATGAGAACTCAAAAGAGAATGAGATCATCATGTTTCCTATCTACTGTTGGTAAACTGTCTTGGTGGAAAGAGAAATCTGAACCCAGATCTCCGGTTGCACTTTATACACTGGCTTGTCCATTAAAGGAGGAAAGAACCACAGGGAAAGTGTCATTGGTACTCATTTTCCTCCAGTGGTGACCAAAGTTCTTCACTGATTGTGTGCTGCAGTGAAACATCTTCTCTTAAACACACAGCTGCTTTAACCCCAGCCTCCTCTTATTGCACTCTCAGCAATCAGCTGCTATTTTTGAAGTTCCTCAAGAGAGAAAATTTACATATACACCTCCAGGTTCAGGCGCCTCCCCTCCAATTATTGTTTCCATCTGGATGTTCCATCTGGTCGCAGTCGGTGTTAGTGGGGGGCCAGAGGTCGACTCCTAGGTTTCTCCCATGTGGGGTGCCTCAGAGGTCGGTGCTCTCCCCCCTGCTATTCAACATCTACATGAAACCGCTGGGCGAGATCATTCAAGGACATGGGGTGAGGTATCATCAATATGCGGATGATACCCAGCTTTACATCTCCACCCCATGCCCAGTCAACGAAGCGGTGGAAGTGATGTGCCGGTGCCTGGAGGCTGTTGGGGCCTGGATGGGTGTCAACAGACTCAAGCTCAACCCGGATAAGACGGAGTGGCTGTGGGTTTTGCCTCCCAAGGACAACTCCATCTGTCCGTCCATCACCCTGGGGGGGGAATTATTGACCCCCCTCAGAGAGGGTCCGGAACTTGGGCGTCCTCGATCCACAGCTCACATTAGAAAAACATCTCTCAGCTGTGGCGAGGGGGGCGTTTGCCCAGGTTCGCCTGGTGCACCAGTTGCGGCCCTATCTGGACCGGGACTCATTGCTCACAGTCACTCATGCCCTCATCACCTCGAGGTTCGACTACTGTAATGCTCTCTACATGGGGCTACCTTTGAAAAGTGTTCGGAAACTTCAGATCGTGCAGAATGCAGCTGCGATAGCAGTCATGGGCTTACCTAGGTATGCCCATGTTTCACCATCACTCCACAGTCTGCATTGGCTGCCGATCAGTTTCTGGTCACAATTCAAAGTGTTGGTTATGACCTTTAAAGCCCTTCATGGCATTGGACCAGAATATCTCCGAGACCGCCTCCTGCCGCACGAATCCCAGCGACCGATTAGGTCCCACAGAGTGGGCCTTCTCCGGGTCCCGTCAACTAAACAATGTCGGTTGGCGGGCCCCAGGGGAAGAGCCTTCTCTGTGGCGGCACCGGCCCTCTGGAACCAACTCCCCCCGGAGATTAGAACTGCCCCTACTCTTCCTGCCTTCCGTAAACTCCTTAAAACCCACCTTTGCCGTCAGGCATGGGGGAACTGAAACATCTTCCCCTGGGCATGTCTAATTTATGTATGGTATGCTTGTGTGTATGTCTGTTAGTATATGGGGTCTTTTTTAAATCTTTAATATTTTAAATTGTCAGATTATTTATGATTTGTTTCCACGTGTTGTGAGCCGCCCCGAGTCTTCGGAGAGGGGTGGCATACAAATCTAAGTAATAAATAAATAAATAAATAAATAAATAAAAATGTATATATGAGAACAATAATATGAGCTTCCTCGCAGACCAGTCTCTAATTTTTGGGAAGGGACAATTGAGGTAAGAGTGAAGGCTAGTGGTAAACACCTTAAATCCGAAACCTGTAGTAACTATGGTTTTTTATGACTGTTTGAAAATAGGCAGGTGTCAGATTAGCCCAGGGTAATAGCAGGGCTACAGTTGTTAAAAGTAGAATAGCAGAATAACAGAGTTAGAAGGGACCTTGGAGGTCTTCTAGTCCAACCTCCTGTTCAGGCAGGAAAACGTATAGCAATTCAGACAAATGGTTATCCAACATCTTCTTTAAAAATTCCAGTGTTGGAGCATTCACAACTTCTGGATGCAAGTTGTTCCACTGATTAATTGTAACTGTCAGGAAATTTCTCCTTAGTTCTAGGTTGCTTCTCTCCTTGATTAGTTTCCACCCATTGCTTCTTGTTCTACCCTCAGGTGTTTGGAGAATAGCCTGATTCCTTCCTCTTGGTTGCAACCCCTGAGATACTGGAACACTGCTATCATGTCACCCCTAGTCCTTCTTTTCATTAAACTAGACATACCCAATTGCAGCAATGGTTCCTTATATATTTTGGCCTCCCTAAATCAAAACTGCTAAAATATTATGTACATTTTAAATTTGTTTTATAATAAAGTTATAAAGCTGCATTCATTTTTTAAAAAAAGAATAAATTCATTACACACTATTGTGGAATGCGGTCCACAGTTGAGTCCATTTATAATTATATGATTCTGCAGATATATCGTAGGTTTTGATGCAAGAATTATATGGCAGGCTGAATTTCAAAAAGTGTAGCTTCCTCATACATCAGATACTCTTGAATATCTGCTCTAAAAATTTGGAACTGTTGACAAAGAAAAGGATGGCAGTAGTATGCTACTTGTAATTTCTAATTTGATCCTTTCCATCATTATGACCTTGGTTTATTTTAGTTTTGTCTAGTACAGTGGTACCTCTACTTACGAACTTAATTCGTTCCATGACCAGGTTCTTAAGTAGAAAAGTTTGGAAGAAGCGATTTTTCCCATAGGAATCAATGTAAAAGCAAATAATGCATGCGACTGGGGAAACCACAGGGAGGGTGGAGGCTCTGTTTCCTCCCAGGAGATTCCTAGAGAGGCCCCATGGAGGCTTCTCCCTGCCTTTTCCGGTTACAGTTTCAGAGGCTCAGGTTTGTAAGTGGAAAATAGTTCTTGAGAAGAGGCAAAAAAATCCTGAACACCCGGTTCTTATCTAGAAAAGTTCGTAAGTAGAGGCGTTTGTGGGTAGAGGTACCACTGTAGTTCCCTACTACAAGTTCATAAGTAGAGGTGTTTGTGGTAGAGGTACCACTGTAGTTCCCTACTACTCTCATTTTATAGCTGGAAAATTAAAATCTTGAGTAAATGATTTTAGTAAGATCCTATAGCACAGGAGTGTCAAATTCAAGGCCCACGGGCCGGATGCAGCCCACAGAGTACTTAGACCAGGCCCACGGGGTCATTCTGGAAATAGCAAAGGACCAGCCCATGGTTCCTCTTGCCAGCAAAAATGGTGCTGGGGCAGGGGAAGGGAGGGAGGGAGGGAGGGAGGGAGGGAGGGAGGGAGGGAGGGAGGAAGGAAGGAAGGAAGGAAGGAAGGAAGGAAGGAAGGAAGGAAGGAAGGAAGGAAGGAAGGAAGGAAGGAAGGAAGGAAGGAAGATTATAATGAGAGGGAGGAGAGGTCTAAAGGAAACCCTGCCTTTTGCACTTGGTCACCACATATATCCTCAACTTGAGTGATGTTCAGCTTGTCACACCCACCTTGGCCACATCCACCCGGCCACACCCACCCTGGCCCCTCTGAGGTCAAACGCAACCCTGATGCAGCCCTCAATGAAATCGAGTTCGACACACCCCTGCTATAGCAGGTCCTTAATTGAAGTGAAACATAATCCCAAATTTGAGAGATCTCGTTTCTTATTCACTAGCCTTCATCCTTGAGTGGGCCACCTCACACAAATATGTCCCTGTGGTTAGTGGATTTTCCCGTCTGAGATCCAGCTCTATTAACTGAGATCAGATTGCCCGCTTTAAATTGCTTATCACAAAAAGAATCTACAGTTTTGTCTGCCAAGGCTTGTCAGGGCATGCAAATTTGTTAGAAAAGAAGCCATCACTTAGTAATAGTCTCAGTACTTTGTTTCTGTTTCACTCACTGGCGCTTTTTGACTCCATGGTTGTGAAAATTCTAGATTAAACCTCTTTTGGGCATAACAGATATTAGTGTGAGCTGAATAAACTAGCAGACTATTTCTTTATTTTTTTAATAGATTGGCGTTCTATAGCCAAACAAGTTGTGAACATGTTTAGCTATAGGAAAGAGAAAATCTACTAAACATAGCAGCTAAAGAAGTGAATTTCAGCAGCAAAGACACATTATTTCTATGCAAGGCCAAAACTCTGTCTTTATTCATTCAGATAGAATAGAATAAATAGAAACAGAAATTCTACAAATAGAATAAATAAACCAGCGTACCAGAATGGTTGATTGGAGGCAAGAGTGTTTTTTTAATAAAAATAAACTATTTATGTCTACTTCATTCTGCTGGTCTATGGGTATAATAAAGTCATTTCGTGACTAATTAAAAATATCTAGTTAGAAGGATTTTAAGAACCAGTTGGTACAAACGAGCCCGTGTTGCTTGAAATCATAGGAAGCCCAGGAGTGAAATTCAGCAGGTTCTGACCAGTTCTGGAGAGCCAGTAGCGGAAATGTTGAGTAATTTGAAGAACCCGCAAATACCACCTCTGGCTGGATCCAAAGTGGGGTGGGAATGGAGATTTTGCAGTGTCCTTCCCCTGTCACACCCACCAAGCCACACCCACAGAACCAGTAGGGAAAAGTTTTGAATCCATTGCTTATCAGAACGAACTAGGCTACCTAATTAGGTCTGTTTCAGGCATGATTTTAAAATGTCTTGAACAAGCTTGGAACTTGTTGCTTGTATCCTTATGATTTACTGTACAGTAATACCTCATGATACGAACTTAATTGGTGCAAGGAGGAGGTTCGTAAGACGAAAGGTTCGTAAGACGAAACATTGTTTCCCATAGGAAACAATGTAAAGTCAATTAATCCGTGCAACCAAAAAACCCCCGCAAAAAAACGGCTTTCGGCGACTGCTGGGAAGCCGCGCGGCTGTTTTAAAAGGTGACAGCCGGCCTGGGGGGCTTCCCAGCACCCCCCCGAACCCGGGGTTTGGGGGGTGCTGGGAAGCCCCCCAGGCCGGCTGTCACCTTTTAAAACAGCCGCGCGGCTTCCCAGCTGTCTCCCGAAGCCAAACGCCAAAGCCGAACTTCCGCATTCGGCTTCGGGAGACAGCTGGGAAGCCGTGCGGCTGTTTTAAAAGGTGACAGCCGGGCAGGGGGGCTTCCCAGCAACCTCCCGAACCGAACCCGGGGTTCAGAAAAATTTTGCCTCTTCTTACGAACTTTGTTCGAGTTACGAACCGGCGTTCGGGAGGCTTCTGGGAAGCCCCGCCGCCCGGCTGTCACCTTTTAAAACAGCCGCGCGGCTTCCCAGCAGTCTCCGAATGCCGGTTCGTAACTCGAAAAAAGTTCGTAAGAAGAGGCAAAATTTTTCTGAACCCCGGGTTCGTATCACGAGTTGTTCGTAAGACGAGGGGTTCGTATCTTGAGGTACCACTGTATATTGATTTTGTACCTTCTGATTCTTGACAAATGTATTTTTTCTTTTTATGTACACTGAGAGCATATGCACCAAAGAAAAATTCCTTGTGTGTCCAATCACACTTGGCCAATAAAGAATTCTATTCTAATCTAATCTAACTCAGATGCACCTTCTTTTTTAAATTCTGAAAGGGGGATATGATTTGTTGAAACAAAATCGCTGTAAGATAGAGAATCAAATAAAGTAGTGGAGTCCTCCTAACTGTTATGATCTAGGTTTATCTTCAGGGCATGGTGACTCTTCCTAACATAAGTATTATTATTATTATTATTATTATTATTATTATTATTATATTATTATTAGTAGTAGTAGTAGTAGTAGTAGTAGTAGTAGTAGTAATCTCACACTACTTACCAGAGCTTACAAAACTTTTGCCAGACCCATCCTCAAATACAGCTCATCTGTTTGGAACCCATATCGCATCTCAGACATTAACACCCTTGAAAATGTCCAAAGATACTTCATCAGAAGAGCCCTTCACTCCTCCACTCGAAATAGAATACCCTATGAGACTAGACTTTCAATCCTGGGCCTAGAAAGCCTAGAACTAAGACGCCTTAAACAAGATCTAAGTATTGCCCACAAGATCATATGCTGCAACGTCCTGCCTGTCGGCGACTAATTCAGCTTCAACCACAACAACACAAGAGCACACAACAGATTTAAACTTAATATTAACTGCTCCAAACTTGACTGTAAAAAATATGACTTCAGTAACCGAGTTGTCGAAGCGTGGAACTCATTACCGGACTCCATAGTGTCATCCCCAAACCCCCAACACTTTACCCTTAGATAATCTACGGTTGACCTATCCAGATTCCTAAGAGGTCAGTAAGGGGCGAGTACAAGTGCACTAGAGTGCCTTCCGTCCCCTGTCCTATTGCTCTCCTATCTCTCCTATACCTTTCTTCTATTCCTATATCTCTTCTTCTATTCTTTCATTGATATGTTCTATTCCTATACCTTCTTTTCTATTCTTTCTTAGATATATTTTACTATGAGTGTCTCCTCTATAACCTTCATCATGTATTTTACTAGGTGTATATGTATATTCCCCCTAAAACCCTCATTGTGTATTGGACAAAATAAATAAATAAAATAAATAATAAAAGTAGTAGTAGTAGTAGTAGTAGTAGTAGTAGTAGTAGTAGTATTCAGTAGGCATGTTTTATACATGTAAAAAAGTGGGACGAAAGAATGACATGTTTTCAAACGTTTTATAATCTTATTTACTCACGGGTCTATCTCACCCTGCTGGTCCATGAGTATAATAAAGATTTGATTTGAGGTTACCTCTTGACTTGCAATAAAAGCTAATGAGGGACAATCGTAATTAGTTACATTCAGGGGTAGATATTCTGGTTATAGAAGCCCACACACCTACAGGGTGCTAAGATTAAGAAGACTGTTAGCGTTAAAAAGCTTTATCTTTCATGTCTGCTTAAGTCTGTCTGCTGTTCAATTGCACATACAAATTGGCTAAAGCGTGGCAATCACATCTGTATGGCCATTAAAGAATAACGAAGAATATACTTTTTATCTCTTTGCTGCCATTGAGAACTAGCCCAGATTTTGGCAGCTCGGATTCGAATGTTCTAATTGTGGCAACTCCGACCGGCCTATCAGAAGTACAGCATTAAAGTTCTAGGCTACGGACTTTAATCTGGGGTTAAAGGCCATATTCTTTTATGGCTAGCTATCACCTTAGTCTGAATGGACTCCAACCCATTCACCGATGCCCTGACTATACAGGAAGAGTTTTAAGATTTGAAAGGTAAAGTAAGGATGTGCTCTCTTAAGGTCACACAACACCATTCCAATGTGACCTTCACAGTAGACCTAGATGGGCCTCTTATAGAAAGTTATCTGGGTTTCTTTGGGATTCAGTTCCAGCCTACTACCTTCTGGATAACACATGCAGGGAAGCACAAATATGTCCTCCTTCGTTATTTGACTTTAGATCAATGGTGAGCTAAAGATGCTTTCCAGATGTTTTGCTCTTCGGCTTCTTTAATTCTCAGTCTCTCACAATTTGGTCCCAAACACCTGTTATGCATGAATCTGCTGAAATCCATCTTAAACCCGGGTCCTTGAGCACCATTTAGATCAAGGGTGGGTTCCAACTTAACTCTCTGCTGGTTTTCTCCCTCCCATACCATGTGGGTGCGCACATACGCAGTAATGAAAAATCTGGGGGGAAAATAAAAGAAAAAAAGATGGCAACTGCATGCACATTGCTGAAACTTGGCTTCTGTGCATGCTCAGGAGGAAATAAAAAAAGAAAAAAAATTAAAAATGGCAGCGCTCACCAACCTGGCACCAACCGATCCGGTTTGGTGACATCATTGTGTGACATCACCAGTGGGTCGCTGCCAGTTTGGGCGAACTGGTCTGAATTGGGAGGAAGCCACCCCTGATTTAGATTAGAAAGAGGAAAATGCTTTGGAGCATTTCTAATATTTTAAATTGGGAGGAGTAAAGAGCCTTTTGTCTATCGGGGTTAGAATGGCCAGTTCTTCTCCCTTGATGACCTCAACTTCAACCTGGCCCAAGGCAGTCCTTAACCAGCTTGTCTCTGTCCCAGCTGTTTCAGAAACAGGGAGGTTAACAAAGGCCAAGAAAACAGCATATAAAAATTCCAGTTCTGATTGTTAAATTTCAATTGTTGCTCTCGCATTGTATCTTACTACAGGCAAGGAGAGGGTACAGGGAAAGATTTGGAGCCAGCATTCTTTATCTGTTACTAATTTCAATGGGGTTTTCCTTTTTTTTAAAAAAGGGATATCCAAAAGAATTTCATCTCTATCTTTTTCATCTTCCCAAAATAAAATTTAAAAAAAATATCTGGATGACTCAGTGGACTTTGCAACGCAATAAATAAACATTTTTCAAAGCATGCTATTATTTACTATCAGCTTCTTGCATCTTCGCTACACTGCTCCTTTACCAAAAGCAACATTTCTATAACATCAAGGAGCACGTACAGATTGCTGCTCCCTGCAGGGCAGCTGCCCTCCATATTCAAGGAACAAGGAATCCCTTTCAAATAGGTGGCAGGCAGGAACCTGCCGGATTCATTTAAATATCAACCCCAACCCTGGCCTACTCACTCTAGCAACCTTTCTAGGCCCCATTTGGAAAATACTGTCCAACTTTTGGAAAAAAAAAAAGTGGGGGGGAAAAGGAAGAATGTGGATGCTTGTGAAGTTATTCCCAAACCCTTGCTATATTTTCTGTACCCATTCAAGTTGACTATTGGCCTGGCTGCATAAGCAGGGGCTTGGCATTCATTCATTCTCTGACTGGAGAGGGCTGGTAAAGATATGCTCTTTTGAAGTCACACCACAGCATTCCTTTGCGCCTTTCAAAGGATCCTGGGATGCCCTTATGAGTGAAGACTGCGAATTGAAAAAACGGGAACATGTGGAAAAACAGGCGTATGCCAAGCCGGCCTATTTGGAGACCTAACCCAGCCGTCTCCACTCGGACTGGGATTGTCTACTACAGTGATTTTCAACCTTTTTGGAGCCGCGGCACATTTTTTACATTTACGAAACCCTGGGGCACATTGAGCGGGGCGGGGGGGGGGGCCTAAAAAATGTTTGGACAAAAAAATTCTCTCTCTCTCCCTTCCTCTTTCTTTCTCTCTCTCCATTCCTCTTTCTTTCTCTTCCTTCCTCCCTCTCTTTTTTGCTCTCTTTCTCTCCCTCCTTACCTCCCTCTATGTCTTTCTCTCTCTTGCTCTCTCTCTTGCTTTCTTTCTCTTGTTCTCTTTCTCTCTCTCTTGCTTTCTTTCTCTCTCTCTTGTTCTCTTTCTCGCTCACTCCCTCTTTCTCTCTCTTGCTTTCTTTCTTTCTCTTTTTTTCTCTCTCTCTTGTCTTGCTTTCTTTCTCTCTCTGAGCTTCGCGGCACACCTGACCTTGTCTCGCGGCACACTAGTGTGCCATGGCACACTGGTTGAAAAACACTGGTCTACTACCATGTCTCAAGGAAAAAAAAGTCTTTTTCCATCACCTGCTGCCTGATCCTTCGAATTGGAAACACCAGAGTCTGCTCCACAGAGCCAAGGTTCCTCCACAGAGCTACACTGGGATGGGAAAGAGGCCTGAATTTACTGCCTCGAAAAAAGCTCTGTCTTTGGCAAGTCCTTCTTAGATCTAGTTTTGTTTTGTTTCCCCCCCCCCCCCCACGTGGGAGTGATCCTAATGACTTGTCTTCCAGCATGGCAAACAGCCCTTAAGCATCATTTGTTTTTAAACTGTTGCCATTGTTACACAAATATTTTTTGGAGCTGCAATTCTTTTTCTGACAGGCCTATGTAACAAGTTCCCTCTTTAGTCTATGGAGGTTTTCAGTCATCCCAAAGGTGCTTTTTCAAGGGGCAAATAGACAATTGTGTTGTTGTTGTTTTGAAGACGTTCCAGTTCTCATCCAATAAGCTTCTCCAGCTCTGATCTTCTCGGATGAGGAGCGAAACTTCTTCAAAGAAAACACAAGAAAGTCCAGTTGCCCCTTGAAAAAAAGAAATCAAGAAAAATAATTGTTAAAACAAAACACAATTAGTAAACGAACAATGAAATGAATGAAAAAAAGAAACTACTCAAACATCAAGATAAATAAGAACAAAATCTATCTAAATGAATGAACATTTGACCGTAAAAGAAACATATATACGTACTTAGTTTATCTAGAGCAGTGTTTCCCAACCTTGGCAACTTGAAGATATCTGGACTTCAACTCCCAGAATTCCCCAGCCAGAATTCCCCAGCCAGAATTCCTCTTTAGGTACCCAAGTTGATGTGATGGTTTGCTTACTGCCCAAATGGAGGTCACCTAGGCTTAGAAATTTAGGCTTAGAAACCCTGCTATAGGGTCTCCAAGGCGGTCTCTTTTGTCCGCAAGCTCAGAAGTGAAATGAATCTGTTTTCGGGGGGGGGGGGATCACTTTGCTACATCTCCATGCTACATCATGGGGGAGATGGATGATACAGCCCGCTCGCATCCCTCCTTAAGTCTTCACGACATCACTAACTGGGAACTTTAGCAGCCCGGGGGCGGGTAGAATACCCTCTTCCTTAACTGTTTTTTCCCATTTTGAGTTTGCACGTCGCAACAGCCAGCAGCGCTTTCCAGAATTCACGGTCCCCCCGACCACCAGCGAGCATTAAATCCAGTTCCAATTTAGCTTGGTCGTATTTGAGAGCGGCGGGGGCGAGAGAGAGAGAGAGAGTCAAACGCCGCTCTCCCACCCACCCTCGCCGCCCCTTGAATCCGAGGCGGGCGGGCGCGCGCAACTCCTCTCCGGCGAAGAAGCCGCGCGGCGGGAGGAATGGAGCTGTCTGTAAGATCTGCCATTATCGGCTTCCAAGTCATAACAAACGCGCTGAGAACACCCACCTCGCTGGGAAGGGCTTCGGCTGGCGGCAAAACCCGAAGCCCGGATTTGACGGAACGGCAAGGCCAAATTTCCGAGCCGCGTTTCCGACGCTTGCGAGCGAAGCAAGAAAGGGGGAAAGGAGGGGCGAAGGGTGCCGTCTCCCCGCTGCTCCTTGTTGTATTTGTCCGTCCTTTTGACTTTTACATGTTTTTCCCTTCCCGTTCCCCCCCCACCCCCAAATCTCCTCAAAAGATCACGAAACGGGAGCCGTGGAAGGAGAAAGGAGCTACGTATATAGGATCAAGATCTTGTGAAGGATTAGTACCGCTTTACAAAGCCTTAGTAAGACCCCTGCTTGGAATACTGCACCCAGTTTTGATCATAATAATAATAATGATGATGATAATGATGATGATGATGATGATGATGATGATGATGATGATAATAATAATAATAATAATAACTCTAGAAAGGATGCAGAAAAGAGCAACAAAGATTATTAGGAGGCTGAAGGCTAAAATATATGAAGATATGGAAATATAACTTAGAAGAAAGGAGAAATTTCCTGGCAGAACAATTAATCCATAGAACAGTTTGCCTCCAGAAGTTGTGAGTGCTCCATCACTAGAAGTCTTTAAGAAGATGTTGGATAACCATCTATCTGAAGTAGTGCAGGGTTTCCTGCCTAAGCAGGGGGTTGGATTAGAAGACCTCCAAGGACCCACCCAACTCTGTTGTTGTTGTTGTTGTTTTGTTGTTGTTGTTATGGTTGCAGGAGTAGGGTATGTCTAAGTGAAAAGAAATACTAGGAGAGACATGATAGCAGTGTTTCAATATTTGAGAGGCTGCCACAAAGATGAGGGTGAGTCAAACCACAGTGGTACCTCTACCTAAGAACGCCTCTACTTACAAACTTTTCTAGATAAGAACCAGGTGTTCAAGATTTTTTTGCCTCTTCTCAAGAACCATTTTCCACTTAAAAACCCAAGCCTCCGAAACTAACCAGAAAAGGCAGGGAGAAGCCTCCGTGGGGCCTCTCTAGGAATCTCCTGGGAGGAAACGGCCTTCACCCTCCCTTTGGTTTCCCCAATTGCACGCATTATTTGCTTTTACATTGATTCCTATGGGAAAAAATGCTGCTTCTTACAAACATTTCTACTTAAGAACCTGGCCACGGAACGAATTAAGTTCGTAAGTAGAGGTACCACTGTATTTTCCAGAGCACAAGAAAGCAAGGCAAAAAACAATGAATGGAAACAGTCCAAAGTGAAAAGCAACCTAGAAGTAAGGAAAAATTGCCTAATGGTGAGAACAACCAACCAATGTACATATCCAAGTACAGATGTTCATCACTATTGAAGACATAGGTAAGATTTTATCCAGGATAATCTGTTTCCAACCAGGTCTTTTATGTCTTCCAATGGTGCCACCATCCCTAAGTCCATCCACATTGCTGCTGGTCCCTTCTTCTTTTTCATTCTACCATTCCCAGCATCAGCGCCTTCTTCACGTTATGTGCCTGAAGTAAAATCATTTGAGCTTCATCATTTGTGCCGTGAGTGACAATAGGGTGCTGATTGTTTTTATTATTGCTGTGAGCCGCCCCGAGTCTTCGGAGAGGGGCGGCATACAAATCTAATAAATTATTATTATTATTCTCATAAAGATCCTGTTTCCGCAAAGGAATCAAACGCATTGTCATATAGGGCAAGTACTGTTCACAAGTACAGTTACTCCAAACCATTTGAAAGCCATGAGAGCTCTGTTAGGCTAGGCTACCCAAAATCCACTGCTAATTTTATTGGGGCAAATCCAAATGGCACAAAAGGGCATTCAAGGTTTTGAGTCCTCCATAACTCTTAATTAGGAAAGCTGTTATGAACATGTGATGGTGTAGAAGCAAGAGTGTTTTTTGAAAGTGTCCAAAGAATAAGGGTAAAAAGTTAAACTCTGCTCAAAACCAAAATGTGTTTTAGGATTGTTGTTAGATGAAAATAATAATAATAATAATAATAATAATAATAATAATAATAATAATAATAATATAAATAATATAAATAATAGCTGATAGCTATTATAATAGCTGTTATAATAGTATAACAATGGAACAAATCTAATAATAAAAATTATATAAAAAACTCCCAACTGTTAAAAACCATACAACACATATATACCAAACATAAAATATAGGAAAGCCTGGGGGAGATGTCTTAGTTCCCCCATGCCTGGTGATATAGATGGGTCTTGAGTAACTTGCAAAAGACAAGGAGAGTGGGGGCTGTTCTAATCTCCGGGGGGTATTGATTCCAGAGGGCCGGGACCGCCACAGAGAAGGCTCTTCCCCTGGGGCCCGCCAAACGACATTGTTTGGTCGACGGGACCTTATCGGCCACTGGGATTCGTGCAGTAGAAGGCGGTTCCGGAGGTATTCTGGTCCGCTGCCATGTAGGGCTTTAAAGGTCATTACCAATACTTTGAATTGTGCAGGCCACGGAGTGTTGGAGAAATGTGGGCGAATCTGGGAAGCCTCACGATAGCTCTTGCGGCGGCATTCTGCACGATCTGAAGTTTCTGAACACTCTTCAAAGGTAGCCCCATGTAGAGAGCGTTGCAGTAGTCGAACCTCGAGGTGATGAGGGCATGAGTGACTGTGAGCAATGACTCCCTGTCCAAATAGGGCCACAACTGGTGCACCAGGCGAACCTGGGCAAACGCCCTCCTCACCACAATCAAAAGATGATGTTCCAATGTTAGCTGCGGATCGAGGAGGACGGTTGTGAACCCTCTCTGACGGGGTCAATAATTCTCCCCCAGGGTAATGGATGGACAGATGGAATTGTCCTTGGGAGGCAAAACCCACAGCCACTCCGTCTTGTCAGGGTTGAGTTTTAGCTTGTTGACACCCATCCAGACCCCAACAGCCTCCAGGCACCAGCACATCACTTCCACTGCTTCGTTGACTGGACATGGGGTGGAGATGTATAACTGGGTATCATCAGTGTACTGATGATACCTCACCCCATGCCCCTGGATGATCTCGCCCAGCGGTTTCATATAGATATTAAATAGCAGGGGGGAGAGGACCGACCCCTGAGGCACCCCACAAGGGAGAGACCTAGAGGTCGACCTCTGACCCCTCACTAACACCGACTGCGACCAACCGGAGAGGTAGGAGGAGAACCACTGGAGAACAGTGTCTCCCACTCCCAACCCCTCCAGCCGGCGCAGAAGGATACCATGGTCGATGGTATCGAAAGCCACTGAGAGGTCAAGAAGCACCAGGGCAGAGGACAAGCCCCTGTCCCGGGCCCGCCAGAGATCATCCATCAGCGCGACCAAAGCAGTTTCCGTGCTGTAGCCGGGTCTGAATCCAGACTGTTGAGGGCCTAGATAATCGGCTTCTAGATCATCGATACTTCGTAAACAGCACATATGGAAAGTATTCAACTTTCTCTCTTGTGCATAAAGGGTCCAAGACTCTTTATGCCAGGCAGTGGAGAATGGATCTGTGCTCAGTGTGGAAGGCATTGCCACTCTCGGATTTTAGCCACAATAAATGCAGTTCTAAGAACTCTTTCCAGAGCATGATACCATAGTCTTTCAAGACTGAAGGTTGCCAGTGACGTTTTCCTTTATTATACATCAAATTTCTTAAAACTTAAAAGTCTCTTTTAAGTATACATAGTGTTAAACACCCTGATTATAACCATTGTTCTCATAATTATACAAAGTAGTCTCGTTACATAATCTTGTACAAGTCTTGAAGAAGTAACATTCCATGCAAAAGGAGATAAAATAAATTGCTTGCACACACTTTCCTAATGGGTACATTTGTTGGGGCGTTATACAAAATCTGTGCAATTCCTATAAAGGGCAGCTTCAAAGTTGTCAAGCCATCTTTCCTCTTGGAAGACCTACCAGCTGCTGACACTTGGGCCTTGTGGGGTAGAATTCTTGTCAAAGGAGAAATGAACCTTTCACAAATCCATGAGGTTCTCAGTGTTCAGAGATCAGGCAGAGTCTAGTACAGTGATGGCGAACCTATGGCACAGGTGCCACAGGTGGCATGCGTAGCCATATCTGCTGGCACGCAACCTGTTGCCCTGACTCAGCTCCAATGCGCATGTGTGTGCCAGCCAGCTGATTTTTGCCTTACACAGAGGCTGTGGGAGTGTGTTTTTGGCTTCCAGAGAACCTCCAGGGGATGGTGGAGGGAGTTTTTACCCTCCCCCGGTTCCAGGGGAGCCTGAGGAGAGTGAAACACGAGCCTACTGGGCCCACCAGAAGTTGGGAAACAGGCCATTTCCAGCCTCCAGAGGGCCTCCGGGGATTGGGCGAAGCTGTTTTCACCCTCCCCAGGCATTGAATTATGGGTGTGGGCACTCACTCATGCGCAATAGTGCATGTACATGCTCTTTTGGCACCCAAGGAAAAAAAGGTTTGCCATCACTGGTCTGGTAGAACCTTTCTCCAACTAACGTTTTATGAGATTTCATGAGATATGCCTCACTTTGTCAGATGCATAAGCTCATAATGCCTTTTCATATTATATCATGTAGTAAGGTGTTTCATTGCCATGTTATAGTTGAATATTTTGTATATTCATTGTATTGTGCATTATTTTTCAAGAAGTGAAGACCTATAAATTATGAAATATTTCAAACCAAAGATTGTTCCCTACTAGATTCCTCAATGCCTTCAATAATGGCAGAGCTTCTAATTACTGGGAAAGTTCTTAAAAATTCAGGAGATACTCAGAGATGTATCTACCTTGAAAGTTGCCCATGTTGAACTGTATAGCAAAATCAAACATCAGATGTTGATCACAATGTTTTACGGCTTTTATTATTATGGCATAAAATAGTTCGTGATAATTTGTGTTATAATATAAATATATTATATTTCATATATAATGACACATACAGATAGAATTGTCGGCTATCAATAAAATTAACTGCCTTGGAAATGGCCCTGGGTTGGGCCGAGAGGCAAATAAGGAGCTGTGATGTTCCTTCAATACACCAGGGTGATTCGACACAAAAATATGTAACCCTTCCCTGGTGCAGAGCTGAAGGGATTGGATACTGTAGCCTAGAGGATAATTCTCTGCCTTACAAGGCAAAGGTTGCAGGTTCAAGTCCCAGTGGGTATGGTTAGCTGATGAGGCCAAAATAAGGCCAAAATAGATCTATCCTAGTCTCCCTTAATTTTCAAATTCAGCAAAAAAAAAAACTTGTGACACACACACACACACACACACACACATATATATATATATATATATATATATTGCCTAATTTCAATTCCATAGAAGTTTTGGGCTCTGGATTTTGGATGTATTCTGTAGGTAAGACCTATTAATTATATCTTGGTTGAAACAATTTTGCCTTGTGATGCATTATTTTTGTCAGTTAAAGGTTACAGACTTAAGAGTTAGTAGCACATGTATATTTATTATGTATTTATTTATTAAATGTATGTGCATTTAATTTGATTGTTGAAGCAATTCTGTAACTTGCAAAGTAACGAAAAAATACTATAAAATGATTAATATTAAGAGTATTTCATCTCTCTAAATTTTAGCCCTTATTTAAAGACTAAATCCATTATAAATAAATATTGTTAAATAAAACATATACAAACAAAACCTAATTTGGGATCCTCCATAATATTTAAAAGTGAAAATGGGTCCCCAGAAAAAAATGTTTAAGAAACACTGCCTGATGGTGTAATGTATACCATTTAAATACAAGTAGAATTCTGAACCAGAGGTGCCAAAGAAAAGAAACAATTGGGGGGGGGGGGAGACAGAAAATATTACAAACATTATAGCAATATAGTGTTCAGGTCCTGAAAATACTACATGTCTATTTACAATGTGGTATCAAACCATTCTGGATTCAGATAATTCAGATAAAGAGAAATTAAATGAAATTTAAAATTTGTCATTCAAACAGGATTATTGGTTATTTTGAATAAGTACCTGTAACAAGTATCTGAAATTTTCTCACATTGTCTTGACTCTAACATCTTCGTGGTCATCCGTATAGATTTCTTCATATCTAAAACTTTGATACACAATGCAGTTTCACATATTCGAATTTTAACAACATCTCTGCTCCTCTCACTGCATCCAAACAAATGCCATCTTCAATTAATGGAGCTTTATATTTTTATGTATTTGTGTACACAGTCTATAAATTACATGGAGATTCACCTCATAGTAGGTACTCCTTTAAGTGATGATAGCCACTTCTGCCCTGCCTTCTCACTTGGAATGTTGGTGACATTCTGTCCAATTATGATTCTTAAAATTTAGAACTGCTGAACAATGTTCTGAATAGTGTTTGTACATCACTGTGAGGCCAATTCTTGGAAAGCCTTGCTCATTCTCACACAAACATGCCAAACAAACATATTTGCTGATGCTGAATACTATGAACTTGCATGTCTAGAGAAATATTCTGTAAGCATGTGTGCTTGTGAGAAATTTCTCATGAGAATGAAGCTCTGTTTTCGTCCCTTCTTTATGTATGAATATCTAAATTGGAGCATGAGGAAAATTTTCCAGGCCTGAGGATGATCGGAAGTATTAGTGACAAAAGATTCTTAAGAGTACAAAGCTATATAAAACAGATAATTTGACACAACCTGAGATATCTTCCCCAGGCCTATACAATTTATGTATGATATGTTTGTTCTGCTTAATATGTATGATATGTTTGTTCTGCTTAATAATGGGGTTTTAAAATATTTTAAATTGTAAATTATTAGATTTGTCATGAACTGTTTTATTGTGTTGTGAGCCGCCCCGAGTCTACGGAGAGGGGCGGCATACAAATCAGATAGATAGATAGATAGATAGATAGATAGATAGATAGATAGATAGATAGATAGATAGATAGATAGATAAATTAAATTAAATTAAATTAAATTAAATTAAATTAAATTAATAAATTAAGGTTCCCTTTTATGATCTGGTGGCCTGGAGTTTCTTCCTATGAACTATGAACTATAAAAAGCAAATGAAAGTGGGCAATCTCAATCCTGAAATACCTGTTCCCCAGGGCAGCATATACAATCAAAGCCATATTTCATTTATGAGTCATTGCTCTTCAAACTGACTTGCTGTTTTGGGTTCTTATTTATCAACCCAGCAGAGCCTCCACTTCCTTGGGGGAGATGCAGATGGTCCTTGAAAACTCATGCTTTACTCTTTCTCTTTTCAGTCCAAACATGTACAGTAAGCTGCCAATAGCCCCACAATGCCAAGAGAAGTGGGGTGGGTGGGTGGAGAACCATGTTCTGTCTGATACTAGCTAGACACATCTCTACTTAATTTGTGTAGCTCTTTATAGCTGCAGTCTAATATACACTGCTCAAAAAAATAAAGGGGACACTTAAACAGCACCATATAACTCCAAGTAAATCAAACTTCTGTGAAATCAAACTGTCCACTTAGGAAGCAACACTGACGGACAATCCATTCCACATGCTGTGGTGCACATTCAACTTTGTACAGAACAAAGTATTCGATGAGAATATTTCCTTCATTCAGATCTAGGATGTGTTATTTGAGTGCTCCCTTTTATTTTTTTGAGCAGTATATACTGTTAAATATGCATTGAAGCAATGTAAATAAATTGAATGTGGATTGAGCATTCTGATTGGTTGAAACAATGACAGTTGAGTTTAGGCGGGAAAGTGAAAGTATATAAGGAGCGCTCTGACACTGTTTCAGTCAGTCGCGTTCTGAGCTGAAGTCACTTTCCAAAAAGAGCTTTCTCCTGCTGAACCAAATAAAGAATTTAAAGAACCAACTGCTTCAGTCTTCTTCACTGGCGATGAAGAACGGTCGAATCTACGATCCTTCACCATGGACAGCCTGCCCGTCGGATGAGCTCCCGATCCCTTCAACCCAGAAAAGTCCACCTGGGACGATTACATAGCAAAATTCGAGATCTTCCTTGAAGCTGCGGGAATGAAAGACGCTGACAGCGGCGGAAAAAGAGCCATTGATATGTTGTAAAAAAATTAATCACTCAAAACAAATTCCTTCCCCCAACTCCATGATGCAAAACACATCCTCCATCTTCAAAGTCACCTGAGTTCTAAAACTAAGATGGGAGCACACATGCTCAGTAGTCCCTGGAAAGTAGCATCACTGACAAAGCAATTTGGGTGGGAAAAACAGACTAGACGCAGGCAATGTTGGTTCTTCTAAGCTATGTGGACTTCAGCTCCCAGAATTCCTGAGCTAGCATGATTGGCTCAGGAATTCTGGGAGTTGAAGTCCACAAGTCATAGAAGAGCCAACTTTGCCTACCCTTGGACTAGAGAGAAGGAGAAATAATATCAGGAGAATGGGCTGCAGAATGCAATAAGTGAGCCATATGTTCCAATGCTGAGGGAAACATCAGCATAGATCAGCCCTAATAGCACTTCTGTACAGCCATCTTTTTTGACCTTTTCCAGAAGGACTCATTCCTCCGATCAAGAAGTTAACCCAGTGTTTCCCAACCTTGGCAACTTGAAGATATCTGGACTTCAACTCCCAGAATTCTGGGAGTTGAAGTCCAAATATCTTCAAGTTGCCAAGGTTGGGAAACACTGAGTTAACCAGTATGCCTTCCAAACAGCCAATGAGGTGCCTAGACCTTGGTTTCCATCCTTAATGGTTTTTGCAGCAAGGAAAAGATCAAAGGTCACCATGCTGTATAACAGCTGCAATTCTGCTCATTGATCAGAATGGTGAAATGGACAACGAGGCCTTGCCTTTAGGATGGAAAGAGGCCCTCTCAGGAGCCAGGTCAATTAGTCCCCAAGGAAACCCATGGAGGGGAAAACCTTCACCTTAAAAATTCCAGAAGAACGAATGCAAATTTCTCCAAAGCCATCAGCTCATCTGCCATGGACCTCCCTTAAACCATGGCATGTGGTTCAAAAACATGGGGCTTCGCTTCTGAACCAGGATTGTCACAGCCCATAAGCGCAGAAGGAAATCCAAGGATTACTATACAGAGTTCCCTCAATTTTCGCCGGTCCGAACTTTGTGAATAGCCTATACTGCAGTTTTTCAAAAAATATTAATTAAAAAATACTTCGCGTTTTTTTTCTATGCCACGGTTTTTACCGTCCGATGATGTCATACGTCATCACCAAACTAATAATTTTTGCAAATAAATAACAAAAAAAAATTATTGTTAAGAAATAATTTTGTTTATAATTATCAGGATCACTAAGTGTCTTATTCAATGGTGAGCATCAGTAATAATGGGGAGTAAATGGTTGTTAAGGGAGTGGGAAATGGTAATTTATGGGTTTAAAGTGTTAAGTGATGGCTTGTGATACTGTTCATAGCCAAAAATGCTGTATTTACTTTCGCATCTCTACTTCGCGGAAATTCGACTTTCACGGGAGGTCTCGAACACATCCCCCGTGGAAGTCGAGGGAACACTGTAATTACTTTCTAAAACAGGGTCTCTTAAACTTGGCAACTTTAAGACTCGTGGACTTCAATTCCCAGAGTTCCTCAGCCAGCCATGCGCATACATCTAACTTATGTGTTTAGCCGCCCATCTACATGAAAGTAACTGGGTGGAGCATAGCATTTTAGATACAGTATTTGGTATTGTTCTCTGGGTTGTTTTGCAAATACTTCTTACTGCTTGGGAGTAAGAAAGGAAAGTAAAAAAAAAAAAAAAGGAGAAAAATATGAGTGTGTGGGTGGGGAGGGAATACTCCGAAACAGAACTGGGGATGTAGTTTACAGTTAAGAGCAGAGGGATTTTGATACTGATCTCTACTCAGCCAAGAAGCCTCCCTGGTAAATCTTGCACCAATTATAATCTCTGAGCCGAATTTACTTTAGGGTTTATCTTGAAGATAAAAATGAGAAAGGAGAGAACGTTAGCTCTAAGGCGTAAGATGAAAATGTGATAAATAAGAACACTTAACCATTTTTATTTCAAATATTAAGCACTCAGATAGAAGGTAGATTATAAAGGCTAATTGTCATAGTGTAGAGCAATGTTTCCCAACCTTGGCAACTTGAAAATATTTGGACTTCAACTCCCAGAATTCCCCAGCCAGCGAATTCTGGGAGTTGAAGTCCAAATATCTTCAAGTTGCCAAGGTTGGAAAACACTGGTGTAGAGAATATCTCCACTAGCATCTGCCTTTAAAAAAAAAAGAATCGTATCTCTCAACAGTTGCCAGTTGCTTTGGAAGTAGGATCAGCGTTGCTGTGTGCATAACAGCGAGTAGGGAAACATATTCATATTTGTCATGCATGGGCTTTGGCTTTAAAGAGTTAATCTTTCCCAACACATACCCTGCAAATGCCTTGGATAACAACTCTGGCTGTCTTCAGATGGCACAACAAAACTATGCCGATTAAAGATGGTGAATGTTATAGCCGATCTGTTTAAGTAGCAACAGGCTAGGCAATTATTTTAGTAAATCTGATTTTTAAAAGAGTGTTACAAACGAGCTCCCTCTGTCGGAATCCAGAAGCATTGCTGGTTATTGCCATGCACCAAATGAAATGCAGATGATTGTCTTAGGCAATGGAAATTCAGTGGTTCTATTTGGAGATTAATAAAGCACATAACTCTTTACAGAAGCCTGGCCATACCAGCAAAGGCAAACTGGGCAATACATTATTGTGCCAGCATGCAGCACAAGGTTGCCACCCAGGTTTTGCTAAACATGTAAAACTTAAATTTGTGACTCTTGCGAGACTGGATTGAGCAAAAAGCAATGCATACTTTTTGCTCAATCCAGTCTCACAAGAGACTGCATACATGCATACAGATAGTCCTACATAAATGCATACAGATAGTTCTTGATTTACAAAAGTTTGTGTAATAACCATACAAACTCACAACAGCACTGCAAAAAGTTGACCTATGGCTATTGTCACACCTAAGACCATTGGGGCATCTCCATGGTCACATAGAAACAGTGATGGGCTCCTACGGGAACGGTCAGGAACGCAGTTCCAGTAGCAAAATTTGGAGCTCCACCCCAGAGCACCCAATTTGCACTGAAAGACGTTATAACAAAATGTATAAGCCACGCCCACAGTGTGGTAGTAAAAATTTTGGTAGCCCATCACTGCATAGAAACATAGAAACATAGAAGATTGACGGCAGAAAATGACCTCATGGTCCATCTAGTCTTCCTTTTTACTATTTCCTGTATTTTATCTTAGAATGGATATATGTTTATCCCAGCCATGTTTAAATTCAGTTACTGTGGATTTACCAATGATCTACTCCTCTTTCAGTCAAATAATATTTTCTCATGTTGCTTCTGATCTTTCCCCCAACTAATCTCAGATTGTGCCCCCTTGTTCTTGTGTTCACTTTCCTATTAGAAACACTTCCCTCCTGAACCTTATTTAACCCTTTGACATATTTAAATGTTTTGATCATGTCCCCCCTTTCCCTTCTGTCCTCCAGACCAGTGTTTCCCAACCGGTGTGCCGTGGCGCACTGGTGTGCCGCGAGACACGGTCAGGTGTGCCGCGAAGAAAAAAGCTCAGCTTCTGGTCTCGCAACTTTTTGCAAAGATCAAAAAGTTGTGAGACCGGAACCTGAGCTTCATTATTTGTGCCTTCCAAGTTTTCCGGCAGCTGCAGCTCCCCGCCCGGCTGGAGCTTTCCTGGCGATGGCAGCAGGTGAGCTTTGGGGCCTGGTGGGAGGGCAGCGCGCAGCGGGAGAGTGATGGCGGGAGCAGCGGGCAGTAGCCGTGTGGCGGCGCCAGGGTGGTCGGCTGTGAGGCGGAGCTCCGGAACAGAGGCTCCGACCGGCGGCGGCTGGACATGCTGGAATTGCTTGGCTGGTACTTGCCTGCTGGCTGGGCTGGGATGGAGGCTCCAGCCCCACGTCCATGCCCAGCGCAATGCCAGCATGCACGGCGTCTAGCAACATGTCTAGCTGCCGCCGTCTGTGCCTCGGTTCCGGAGCTCCGCCTCACAGCTGATCAGCCTGCTGCCGCTGCTGAGAGAATAAGAGAGGGAGAGAGGGGGGAGAGAAAGAGATAGCAAGAGAGGGAGAGAGATAGAGAGGGAGAGAGGGGTTAGCAAGAGAGGGACAGAGAGAGAGAGGGGGATAGCAACAGAGGGACAGAGAGAGGGAGAGAAAAAGAGATAGCAAGAGAGGGAGAGAGAGAAAGAGAGGGAGAGGGGGGAGAGAAAGAGAGAGAAAGATAGCAAGAGAGGGAGAGAGGGGGGAGAGAAAGAGAGAAAGAGATAGCAAGAGAGGGAGAGAGAGAAAGAGAGAGGGAGAGGGGGAGAGAAAGAGAGAGAAAGAGATAGCAAGAGAGGGAGAGAGAGAGAGAGGGAGAGGGGGTTAGCAAGAGAGGGACAGACAGAAAGAGAGAGGGGGGATAGCAACAGAGGGAGAGAGAGGAAGAGAGGAAGAGAGGGGGGAGAGAAAGAGAAAGATAGCAAGAGAGGGAGAGAGGGGGGAGAGAAAGAGAGAAAGAGATAGCAAGAGAGGGAGAGAGAGAAAGAGAGAGGGAGAGGGGGGAGAGAAAGAGAGAGAAAGAGATAGCAAGAGAGGGAGAGAGAGAGAGAGAGAGGGAGAGGGGGTTAGCAAGAGAGGGACAGACAGAAAGAGAGAGGGGGGATAGCAACAGAGGGAGAGAGAGAAAGAGAGGAAGAGAGGGGGAGAGAAAGAGAGAAAGATAGCAAGAGAGGGAGAGGGAGAAAGAGAGAGGGAGAGAGGGGAGACAAAAAGAGATAGTAAGAGAAGGAGAGAGAGGGAGAGAGAGGGGGGAGAGAAAGAGAGAAAGCCAAAAAAGAGAGAGAAAGAGAGATAGCAAGAGAGAGAGAGAGAGAGGGAGAGGGGGGAGAGAGAAAGACAGCAAGAGAGAGAGAGAGAAAGCAAGAGAGAGAGAGAAAGGGGGGAAAGGAGGGTGAGGGAAAGACATTGAGGGAGGGAAGGAGGGAGAGAGAAGGAGGGCAAAAAAGAGAGGAAGGAAGGGAGAAACAAAGAGAGATGGAGAGAGAGGGGGAAAGAAAGAGGAAGGAAGGAAGAGAGAGAAATAGAGCGAAAGGGAGGAAGAGAGATATTTTTTTGTCCAAACTTTTCTTTGCCCCCCCCTCCCCACCGCTCAATGTTCCCCAGGATTTTGTAAATGTGAATAATGTGCCGCGGCTCAAAAAAGGTTGGGAAACACTGCTCCAGACTATATAGATTGAGTTCATTAAGTCTTTCCGGATACATTTTATGCTTAAGACCTTCCACCATTCTTGTGGCCCGTCTTTGGACCCGTTCAATTTTATCAATATCTTTTTGTAGGTGAGGTCTCCAGCGCTCTATACAGCGGGATCACAATTTCCCTCTTCCTGCTTGTTATACCTCTAGCTATGCAGCCAAGCATTCTACTTGCTTTCCTTACCGCCTGAACGCATTGATCAAAATTCAGGCACTCGGCAACTGGTTCGTAATTTTGACATTTGCAGTGTCCCTGGATCATCTTATCACCTTTTGCAACCCTCTGGCAAGCAAAGTCAATGGGGAAGACAGATTTACTTAACAGCCATGTACTGTTTTTTATTATTGTTGTGAGCCGCCCCGAGTTTGCGGAGAGGGGCGGCATATAAATCCAATAAACCTAAACCTAAACCTAAACCTATTAGCAACTGCATTGATTCACTTAAACTGTGCCAAGAAAGGTATTAAATGGGGCAATATTTGTGGTCGTAAGACAAAAGTTAACTGTGTTAATAACAAACAGTGGTGGATGACACTTACTGCTTCTGGAATGGGAGCACGCGGACAGCACTTTTGCGTATGCGCAGAACGCCCATGATAATGTCCCAATGGGTGGGCGGGGCCTTCTGTCACTGCTGCTACCTGTTCATCTGAGCCATGCTGAACTGGTAGAAACCCACCACTGATTGCTGTAATCCTTCTCCAATCCTTACTGAAGAATAAAGGCAGTGATGGGCTCCTATGGGTACAGTCAGGTACGCAGAACCGGTAGGAAAAAAAATTGGTCAGGTTTGCAGAACTGGTAGAAAAATGTTGCATTTTTTTCTTTTTCCCCCATTCTGGGCTCTGGGTATGCTTTTCCTATTGCAGTAAATGAGGTTGAATGTGTATAATTTTAGAAGAGTTGTGCATCTAATAAATAATAATAATAATAATAATAATAATAATAATAATAATAATAATAATAATAATTTGTGTGTGTGTGTGTGTTCGTACACATAGTTTATATAGTAGATAATGTATATTTTTGTGTGCCTGTGTGTAATATATACGTACACCTATGGCATATATACATAGAATTAAATAGTATATTTTGGATATTCAGTAATAGTAAATAGATAGGGAATTTTATCTCTCTGAGGTGAGGAGAGGCCAGGAACCCTAACTCAAACCCCTGACATGAGTGACGTCAAGTTGGCCACCTTTAATAATAATAATAATAATAATAATAATAATAATAATAATAATAATTTATAATAATTTATTAGATTTGTATGCCGCCCCTCCCCAAGGACTCGGGGTGGCTCACAACAATAATAAAATACAATAAACACTGGTACAAATCTAATATTAGTAAAACTGAAGTTAAAATCCCTTAATATTAAAAAACAATCAGTACTACACAATCATACCATTCTCAAGTGCTATAATCAGCAAAGGGGGGGGGAATCAGTCTCCCCATGCCTGGTGACAAAAATGGGTCTTTAACATCTTGCGGAAGATGGGGAGGGTGGGGGCAATTCGAATCTCCAGGGGGAGTTGATTCCACAGGGCTGGGGCCGCCACAGAGAAGGCTCTTCCCCTGGGTCCCGCCAAATGGCATTGTTTAGTCAACTGGACCCGGAGAAGGCCAACTCTGTGGGACCTAATCGGCTGCTGGGACTCGTGCAGCAGGAGGCAGTCCCGTAAGCCAGTCACATGACCTTTAAGCCACCCCCAGTGACATGAACATCAAGCCACTCCCACCTGGTCACATGGCCAGCATGGCACACCCACAAAATAAGCCATGCCCACAGTGTGGTAGTTAAAATTTTTGCAGCCTTTCACTGAATAAAGGTGCTTCTGAACTAGGCTTTTAAGTGGAATCATCTTGATTCACTTACAGAGGGCAGAATCCAGATTCTTTTGTCTTCCACTTCTTCCTTTTAAATCTTACTATGGAACTGCCCACCTGGTAGCTATCTAAGTGAGCTTCAAGCCTGAATAAGGATTTGAATCTAAGACTTCAAGGTCCCAGTCTGACTTCTTAAATGCCACATCACAATGTTTTTCTCTCTTTGGCAATGCTGCAAACTAAGTATCCTTTCAGACAGACAGATGCTTGAGATGGTTGCAGAATAAATCAGAAAGAAGCTTATTGTTGTGGTTAGCTCTGGCCCAGCTCCTGCCCCAAGGACTGTGGATGTGGGGGAGACATCCACATGCTGCAGGCCTGTTTTGCCCCCAGTGGAATGCTGATGAAGGCTCCTCTGACCTCTGTTTTGCCCCCAGTGGAATGCTGATGAAGGCTCCTCTGACCAAGAAGACATGAGTGACAGGGAGGAGGAGACTTTGGTAGACAGCTCAGAAGGAGATCAATTATCTAGCTCCTCCTTGGATTCAGAACAAGAGTTAATGATACAGCCACGCATGCGGAGAGCGATGCATAGGCAACAATAACTGAGAGATTATTATCAAAGAAAATGAGGCCACCTGTGGTTGGGTGGGGCTGTGGTAATTAGTGAGGCTGCTATAAATAGCAGCCTGTGGGTTTGGCCATTGCGGAGGATTATCTGATCGTTGTGTTTCGTGCCTGCTTTGCTGGCTTTGACCTTTTGTGTGCTGATTTTTCCCACGCTTTGAAACTAAACCAGGGCAAAGTGTGTTTCACTTTGTGAAAGAAGAAGGACTGTGAATTGCCTCACAGCTGCAAGCTAAGTATCACAGAACTGATAAGAGACGTGTACAAATTACCAGTTTGTTTGGAGACGAGTGCTCTTTGCTATACCAAAAGAGGGCTTGGTTTAAGTGAATTTTCATTATAAAGAACATTGTTTTGAATTTTCAAATGTGTGTGTGTCTGAAATTTGTACCTGTGAATTTTTGGGAGGATTCTACCAGAGAGCCCGACAGAACACTTATAAGTACTTCCCCACATATAAATGCTTTTGCCCTACACACGTATAATAACAAACTGTCTCTCTTGCAGGTCTGGATTCTTCAACAAAAGCAGTGACGATTTCCATCCCACCTTGCCAGATGTTCCTTTGACGGTGCTCAGCCTCTGACAAACTATGTTCAATCCAATGAACCCACCAGTGAACAGCTACGTGGAACATTGCTACCTTCGGCCTCTCCATGGGCAAGGGCAACCTAGTGCCATGGTAGAAGGTCAGTGTGACTGAAAGAGTCTCAGGCGGTGCCTACAACATCCTATTTAAAAGGGGTTTCCAGATTTCCTAAGGACTCTTACCATGTCTGTTTGCCCCAGAGTCTAGGCAAGCTTGGGGTGGAAACCTTTTGTTGTGAGGTTTACTTCAAGTTGGATGCCAACTGTTCTGTTCTGGGCCTATGCAGGTGGAAAACCAAGGAAGAAATCCACTTGATGCTCTTTTAAAGCAAACTCTTTATATAAAAAACATCATTTTTACAAGCAATTATAGTTCATCTTGTTTGTTTGTTTGTTTGTTTGTTTGTTTGTTTGTTCGTCCATTCATTCATTCATTCATTCATTCATTCATTCATTCATTCATTTATTTATTTATTGGATTTGTATGCCGCCCCTCTCCATAGACTTGGGGCGGCTAACAACAATAATAAAAAACAGCATGTAAATCCAACACTAAAACAACTTAAAAACCCTTATTGTAAAACCAAACATATATACAAATAAACATACCATGCATAAATTGTAAAGGCCTAGGGGGAAAGAATATCTCAGTTCCCCCATGTCTGACGGCAGAGGTGGGTTTTAAGGAGCTTACGAAAGGCGAGGAGGGTGGGGGCAATTCTAATCTCCGGGGGGAGTTGGTTCCAGAGGGCCGGGGCCACCACAGAGAAGGCTCTTCCCCTGGGCCCCGCCAAACAACATTGTTTAGTTGACGGGACCCGGAGAAGGCCCACCTAACTGATCGCTGGGATTCGTGCAGCAGAAGGCGGTCCCTGAGATAATCTGGTCTAGTGCCATGAAGGGCTTTATAGGTCATAACCAACACTTTGAATTGTGACCGGAAACTGATCGGCAACCAATGCAGACTGCGGAGTGTTGGTGTTACATGGGCATATTTGGGAAAGCCCATGATTGCTCTCGCAGCTGCATTCTGCACGACCTGAAGTTTCCGAACACTCTTCAAAGGTAGCCTCATGTAGAGAGCGTTACAGTAGTTGAGCCTTCGAGGTGATGAGGGCATGAGTGGCTGCTTCCCAGTGAAAACGTAGGAGGGATAAGAATCCTGGCTGATCAAAGCAAATTAGCATTCCAGAGGGATGAGATCAGTTTTTCTTCTAAATCACACAGATGCTTCTCTAAGCGTTCATCAGACAGAGCATTTTGAATCCATGGAGTTTAGCAGAGGAATAGCAGGGTGCTAGCGTGGTATATCTGGAAACCCCAAACCTCGAACTGCCTCCATTACAAACGTTGGAACTCCACCCCGAATTACCTATGGAAAGTGATCACAATTCCCTAGAGTTAAAACTACAGATTAGTTCCTTTTCCCATACAAGTATTCTTGTCTTTTTCTTAGCCTTCTGAAGCGAGCATCTAACAGAGTCTAACCTACAAGTCAAGACATTACCATTCTTGGCATATCTGCCACCTCTGGTAGTCCTTCAGGTTCATCTAGGTCAGTGATGGCAAAGCTATGGCACGGGTGCCACAGGTGGCATGCGGAGTCATATCTGCTGGCACGCAAGCCGTTACCCTAGCTCAGCTCCAATGTGCATGTATGTGTCGGCCAGCTGATTTTTGGCTCACCAGAAATTCTGGGAGGACATTTTCGGCTTCCAGAGAATCTCCGGGGGGATGGGGGAGGGCATTTTTGCTCTCCCCAGGCTTCAGAGAAGACTCTGGAGCAGGGATCCCCAAACTTGGCAATTTTAAGACTTGTGAACTTCAACTCCCAGATTCAGCCAGCTATTCTGTGTTTTGGTATTTTATGCTATGCTTGCTGAAGAATTCTGGGAGTTGAAGTCCACAGACCCACCGGGCCCAGCAGAGGTTGGGAAATGGGCTGTTTCAGGCCTCCAGAGGGCATTGAATTATGGGTGTGGGCACTCGCACATGCACAATAGCACACACACACACACTTTCGACACCCGAGGAAATAGATTTCAGATTTAATTGGATTTGTATACTGCCCCTCTCCAAGGACTCGGGGCGGCTCACAGCATGTAGAGAAAAACAAGGAACAGTAATAACAATCCAATTAATAATACGTTAAAAAACAATATTTAAAATTCTAATTAAAAAAAACTATCAATACCATTCATTCAACAATCAAACTAGAGCATTGATTGGTCAGGGGGGGGGAAATCTATGGAACCCCAGGCCTGGCGGCAAAGATGGGTTTTTAAACTCTTTCGGAAGGCAAGGAGAGTGGGGGCAGTACGAATCTCCGAGGGAAGCTGATTCCAGAGGGCCAGGGCCCTCACAGAGAAGGCTCTTCCCCTAGGTCCCACCAGCCGACATTGCTTGGTCGACAGGACCCTAAGGAGACCAACTCTGTGGGACCTCACCGGTCGCTGGGATTTGTGCAGCAGAAGGCGGCCTCGAAGATAATCTGGTCCTATGCCATGTAGGGCTTTATAGAAAGGAAGAATAGAATAGAATAGAAGGTGAGGGGGAAGGGAAAGATAGAACTGGTGAAATAAAATGAAATGGAACAAAATTGTATTCTACAATCCTATTTGGACCGGGACTCACTGCTCACAGTCACTCATGCCCTCGTCACCTCGAGGTTCAACTACTGTAACGCTCTCTACATGGGGCTACCTTTGAAAAGTGTTCGGAAACTTCAGATCGTGCAGAATGCAGTTGCGAGAGCAATCATGGGCTTTCCCAAATATGCCCATGTTACTCCAACACTCCGCAGTCTGCATTGGTTGCCGATCAGTTTCCGGTCACAATTCAAAGTGTTGGTTATGACCTATAAAGCCCTTCATGGCATCGGACCAGAATATCTCTGAGACCGCCTTCTGCTGCACAAATCCCAGTGACCAATTAGGTCCCACAGAGTGGGCCTTCTCCGGGTCCCGTCAACTAAACAATGTCGTTTGGCGGGCCCCAGGGGAAGAGCCTTCTCTGTGGTGGCCCCGACTCTCTGGAACCAGCTCCCCCCAGAGATTAGAACTGCCCCTACTCTCCTTGCCTTTGTCGTCAGGCATGGGGGAACTGAGATATCTCCCACAGGCCTATATAATTTATGTATGGTATGTTTGTAGGTATGTCTGCTTAAAAATGGGGTTTTTTAACTATTTTAAATTTTAAATTGTAAATTATTAGATTTGTCAGGAACTGTTTTTATTGTGTTGTGAGCCGCCCCGAGTCTACGGATAGGGGCAGCATACAAATTTAATTAATTAATTAATTAATTTGTGGTACTGTCAGCATTCCACACTGGTAAAACAACCAATGATGGATATACTGTATTTAAACCAGAGTATATGCAGCACTGGTGGCTTGTTCAGACAACAATACAAGTCAACAGGATATTAAAGGTATTATTTACAGCAGGGGTCCCCAACCACCGGGCCGCGGACCAGTACCGGGCCGCGGGGCATGTTGCACCGGTCCATGGAGTCAGCAGCTGCCGGCCCTCATGCCGCCACCCCCTCCCTCCAGCGCTTCACCTCCCGCCGGGCAAGAGGCCTCGGGAGGCAGGTTCTGCCGGCCACAGGACGATGGATGGGACAGAGGGGCGGGAAGGACCGAGAGGCTCAAGCCTCTTTTGGCTTCTGCCACGGGGCGCTTTTGCGTTTTTGGCTGGGGGGAGGAAGGAGGGCCAGCTCCCGCTGGGCAAGAGGGCTTGGGAGGCAGGTTCTGCCGGCCACAGGACGATGGCGGGAAAGAGGGGCGGGGAGGACCAGCACCCCCATGCTTAATCCCGCCCCCAACCATGCCTCTTTCCGCCCCCACTGGGCCATAGAAAAATTGTCTTGCTGAAACTGGTCCCTGGTGGAAAAAACGTTGGGGACCACTGATTTACAGGATATACACAGTAATTATAATACAGATATATTATCTCCATCACACACATAGACATAATATACCATTTAGTATTAGCACATAGCCTATTCCCTTATTACTTTTACATCCATATAATATATTCTTCACAATATCTTGCACACAGCTCTTAGTATAGTCTATTCAATATATTGCACACAGCTCAGAGATTAATACTTAACCAGTATATATAAATTGCAATATAACCAACATTACATGATAAGGCAGCACAACATAACACATAGCAAAACAGAATGAGAATGTAACAGAGGGCAGCAGGCCTGCCTCCATTATCAAATTGCAGCCTAGCCCATAATTGCTGCCTGGCTCTTAAAGCAATATCACTATTTCCTTCTAACATTCTATGCTGGCTTATCTATAATATATTGGAAACCCAACCAAAACAGTATGTGGTACTGTCTTCAGAACTAGTGGGAAAAACCAATTTTATGCCTCATTTGTAAATTCCCAGATGTATTTATCCAACTACTGATGGAAGTAAGATTCTCTAACTAAGTGGTCTTTAGTTTTAAGTAACAGGTCATTTCTATAATGTCTCAGTCTACTTGTCTCACCTTTCTCTCTCTTTCCCTCCATATTTACGGCTTGCTTTGTTTTGCCTGCCCTTCACAGGCATCAGTGATTTACCATATTATCACCAAACCAACTCAGTGGGGAATCACCACGCCTACGGATTGGTACCTGGAGGTGAACATCCTTCTCATACTGATGGTAAGGTGGATTTTTAAGGGAACTGTGGAAAATGGGAGGCCTTTAGTGCAGGGGTCTCCAACCTTGGCAACTTTATGACTTGTGGACTTCAATTCCCAGAATTCCTGTGCTGGCTGAGGAATTCTGGGAGTTGAAGTCCACAAGTCATAAAGTTGCCAAAGTTGGAGATCTCTGCTTTAGTGGGCATAGATTATGAAATGATCAGCCAAGGATAGATCCTCTCCCTCTCCCCAGCAATAATGATTTTATCCAAGGCACCCCTTTCAGTTCACTCCATTTCATTTCCATATTGATGTGAGAGGTGAGTTTCCTAGCAGATGAACTGCTGCCTCCTTGGTCTCCACCGCTTCTGAGATGCCTCTGAAATGCCCTATTTGATTTCTCTTTGAAGAATTTTCTGCAGCCATATTGGAGAAGAAGAGTCTACTTGCCTGTGAAATCATTTGGGTAGCAAGGATGTGAATTGTTCCACGTGACAAATTAGACAATTAGTGGTTCTTTTTTTTTTCCATTTCCCCCCTGCTTTTTCTTTTTCTTTATGAATTATTTTGATGGCAAAAACCTGTAATATTGCAATTACTTTAAAAAAATTGACTTCAAATATGTGCCGGTGAAATAAACGACCATGTTAGCAATCTAAAGTAAAACTTTGAATCATGATAATTGGACAAAATAGACAGACCAAATAGACAGATGGTAGAAACATTATATGTGGGGGTTTTTTGCTGAATTTGAAAATTAAGGGAGACTAGGATAAATCTATTTCGGCCTTATCAGCTAGCCATACCCACTGGGACTTGAACGTGCAACCTTTGCCTTGTAAGGCAGAGAATTATCCTCTAGGCTACAGTGTCCAATCCCTTCAGCTCTGCACCAGGGAAGGGTTACATATTTTTGTGTCAAATCACCCTGATGTATTGAGTATAGATATACAGTACAGTGGAACCCCGACATAAGAGCTGCTCTACTTAAGAGCAACTCGAGATAAGAGCTGGGAGGGGAGAGATATTTTTGTTCTACTTACAAGCCCAAATTCGAGATACAAGCGCCAAGGAGCTGTCTCCTGAAGCCAAACGCTAACTTCCGCGTTCGGCTTCAGGAGACAGCTGCGAAGCGGCGCGCGTGTTTTAAAAGGTTGCAGCCGGCCTGGGGGGCTCGGGGGGGTGCTTGCAGCTTTCTTTCTTGCTCTTTTTCTTTCTCTCTTTTACCTTCCCTTCCTCTATTTCTTCTTTTCTTTCTCCTTCCCACCTTCTTCCCTCCCTCCCTTCACTCATTCCTCTCTTACTCTCCCCTTTCATAAGTTTCCTTGCTTCCTTCCTCTGTTCCTGTCCCTTCCCCCTTTCTTTCTTTCTTTCTTTCTTTCTTGCTCTTTTTCTTTCTCTCTTTTACCTTCCCTTCCTCTATTTCTTCTTTTCTTTCTCCTTCCCACCTTCTTCCCTCCCTCCCTCCCTTCACTCATTCCTCTCTTACTCTCCCCTTTCATAAGTTTCCTTGCTTCCTTCCTCTGTTCCTGTCCCTTCTTTCCTTCCTTCCTTCCCACCCTCCGTCCATTCATTCACCCATTCCTCTCTTGATCGCTTAAAGCCGGTCCCTGGTGCAAAAAGGGTTGGGGACCTCTGTCCTACAGGATTGGGTGGCAGAGAAGTTGAACATATGTAAATTTAAAAGTTTAAGAAAGTTTACAAGTTAAGTGAAAGAAACTTCATTATTCATTTATATGTACATGTACATTTCTTCATTAAAAACATGTCTTTCTGCATAATTTAGACTAACTTTGTGAGTTTTTTGAGGGCTGGAACCAATTAAAATTATTTACATTAATTCCTATGGGGAAAAGTCGTTCGAGATAAGAGCTGCTCGACTTAAGAGCCCAGGTCCGGAACGAATTAAACTCGTATCTCGAGGTACCACTGTATATATATACTGTATATATATATACTGTATAGATGGATGGATGGATGGATGGATGGATGGATGGATGGATGGACAGGCGGACGGACGGACGGACGGACAGACAGATGATAGGCAGCCAGAGAAGACAGACAGACAGAAAGACATTTTAATATCCAAAACTTTATTGAAGAGTTCTTGGAGCCATCTTGACAGATCTTATTATGCATTTATGTAAAATAAATTATATGTGTGTATCTGTGAGTTTTTTTCGTCGAGTCACCCTGGTATATTGAAGGAGCATTACAGCTTCCTTTTTTGCCTCTCGGCCCTTGGCCATAAGCTTTTTATAGCTGACAACTATAATCTATAAGTACTTATTTACAAGGCAGGGGCCCCAAGTTCAAATCCCAGTAAGGGTGTGGCTACCTGATGAAGGCAAATAAGCCCAAAATAGATCTATAGTAGTCTCCCTTTTCATTATCAGCAAAATATGTTACACACAGGCACACACACACACACACACACGTATGTGTATGTTTCTGTTGAAATAAGATTAGGGAGAGAATCCTGCTTGAAACTAGAGGCAACCATTGCCAATTCATACTAACAGTCCTGGGGCTGATTGTCTCATTGGAGTTTCCTTTGTTCTTCCTGTGTGTTTCCCTAGGTAGTCGTTTTTCTACACCCCGGAGCACAGCAAAGCTGACCAAAAAGCGGGCCCTGTCCATCTCGCCACTCTCAGATGCCAGCATCGATCTGCAAACTGTCATCCGCACTTCTCCCAATTCTCTGGTGGCTTACATCAACTCTCGCTGTGCTTCAGCTGGGGGCTCCTATGGGCACCTCTCCATCGGAGCTGTCAGGTAGACATGTTATTCAGGTAGACAGCCCTCAGAGACTGCAGAAACATAGGAAGTTGAAGCCTTCTTAGTTTAAGATAGATAGATAGATAGATAGATAGATAGATAGATAGATAGATAGATAGATAGATAGATAGATAGATAGATGATAGGTGGATAGATGGATAGATGGATAGATGGATAGATGGATAGATGGATAGATGGATAGACGATAGATAGATAGACGATAGATAGATAGACGATAGATAGATAGATAGATGGATAGATAGATGGATAGATGGATAGATGATGGATAGATGATGGATAGATAGATAGACGATAGATAGATAGATAGATAGATAGATAGATAGATAGATAGATAGATGATAGATGGATAGATGGATAGATGGATAGATGGATAGATGGATAGACGATAGATAGATAGACGATAGATAGATAGATAGATAGACGATAGATAGATAGATAGATGGATAGATAGATGGATAGATGGATAGATGATGGATAGATGATGGATAGATAGATAGACGATAGATAGATAGATAGATAGATAGATAGATAGATAGATAGATAGATAGATAGATAGACGATGATAGATGATAGATAGATAGATAGATAGATAGATAGATAGATAGATAGATACCGTGTTTCCCCGATAGTAAGACAGTGTCTTACTATCTTTTTACCCGCAAAAGCCCCACTAGGTCTTACTTTCGGGGTATGTCTTACATACCCCCCCCCTGCCGTTTCCCGCCTCCACTAACCAAATTGACAGGGTGAAGTCGGGAAGACCCAGGGAGGCCGCCCAGCAGCTGATCTGCTCGGTTCCCTCCGCTTTGACGGCGCTGGTCCGCTCGCTCGTTCCCGCAACCGACCCGCTTCCCCGACACGCGTCTGGAGGGGAGGAGCCGCTCTGCGCAGTTGGGCAGCCCCACCTGCCTGCCGGAAAGGAGGCGGGCGAAGGAGGGCGCAGCTCCGGCCGCCCGCTCGGCTCGCTTCTACAACTTCGGACCAGCGCCGTCCTTCGCCTCGCATTTCCGGGTTGGCGAGCCTGGATTGTTTTTCCTGCGAGCGCTGGTCCCCGCTAAGCCTTCTGCGCCTGACTCTGCGAGGCGAGAGGGAAGAAGGAGAAGCGCTTCTCCTTCTTCCCTCTCGCCTCGCCGAGTGAGACTTCGGACCAGCGCCGTCCTTCGCCTCGCATTTCCGGGTTGGCGAGCCTGGATTGTTTTTCCTGAGAGCGCTGGTCCCCGCTAAGCCTTCTGCGGCTTAGCGGGGACCAGCGCTCTCAGGAAAAACAATCCAGGCTCGCCAACCCGGAAATGCGAGGCGAAGGACGGCGCTGGTCCGAAGCCTCACTCGGCGAGGCGAGAGGGAAGAAGGAGAAGCGCTTCTCCTTCTTCCCTCTCGCCTCGCAGAGTCAGGCGCAGAAGGCTTAGCGGGGACCAGCGCTCGCAGGAAAAACAATCCAGGCTCGCCAACCCGGAAATGCGAGGCGAAGGACGGCGCTGGTCCGAAGTTGTAGAAGCGAGCGGGCGGGCGGAGCTGCGCCCTCCTTCGCCCGCCTCCTTTCCGGCAGGCAGGTGGGGCTGCCCAACTGCGCAGAGCGGCTCCTCCCCTCCAGACGCGTGTCGGGGAAACGGGTCGGTTGCGGGGACGAGCGAGCGGACCAGCGCCGTCAAAGCGGAGGGAACCGCCGCCAGGGCACTGCGAACTGCTCCCTTGCTTTTAGTACCGTGTTTCCCCGAAAGTAAGACATATGTCTTACTTTCGGGGTATGGCTTATATAAGCCGACCCCCCTGAAACCCCCCATATGTCTTACAATCGGGGGGGTCTTACTATCGGGGAAACACGGTAGGTAGATAGATAGATAGATGATAGATAGATGGATAGATGATAGATAGGTAGGTAGGTAGGTAGATAGATGATAGATGGATAGATAGATAGATGGATTGGATGGATGGATGGATGGATGGATGGATGGATGGATGGATAGACAGACAGACAGACAGACAGATAGCTAGCTAGCTAGATGATTTATTTATTTTTTGAATTTATATTGCCACCTACTTTCACATGGCAACTCAAGACAGCCCTCAGAGACTGCAGCAACAATTCCTAGTCAGCATAGGAGGTTGAAGCCCTCTTAGTTTAAGACAGACAGACAGACAGATTTATTTATTTTTTGTTTGTTTGTTTGTTTGTTTGTTTGTTTGTTTGTTTGTTTATAGAATTTATGTTGCCACCTACTTCCACATGGTGAACCAAAATGGCTTACAAAGATATGGAAGCACCATTAATAAAAAGAATAACATAATCACTACCATCACCACTCCCGGCAATAGAACACATTCATACTAGCCATGTAATGGGCTCCATCTTGCTCTGGGTTCCCCAGGCCCACTGGCAGAATCATGTCTCCAGGACGTATTAGAGTGGGAGCCAATCTAATCTCTGGGGGAATGATGTTCCAGAGAAAGGGAGCCACCACAGAGAAAGCCCTTCTTCTGTGCTGTGTTGCATATATATCCTTAGGACTTACACTTACTCTGCAGAAAGAGTCACGTCTTCCCAAAGTGACACCAACTAGGATGCCTACTAGAGCCGCTCTGCAGCAGAATCAAGGAAAGATTTAGCCTTTGTTGAAAACTCCATCCCAAACCCAGAACTCTTAACCTGGAGAAGGTATCCACAGAAATGAGCAAGCAGTTTAGGACTGACCAAGGTCATCTTAGTATTTTACCCCTCAGTTTCCCGACCCTTTAGAATGGACAGAACTGGACTGGACTGAATTTCTTTGTTGATTTAAAAAAATTCTAATCCATGTTTTCAAAACTATTGCTATGGGGGAGGGGGGGAAACTATCATAGTTGTTCAGGAGGCAGACAGGCATAGAAAATGAGAGAGAAGGGAAAAGGAAGGAAGGAAGGAAAGAGGGAAAGAAGGAAGGAAAGAAAGAAAGAAAACAGAATATATGTAAATTACAATGAATAGATCATAAGATTGCTTCTTCAAGAAGAACAGAACAAGCAAGCAAACAAGCAAGCAAACAAGCAAGTGAGAGAGGGAGAGAGAGAAAGAAAGAAAGAAAGAAAAAAAACAGAGTATATGTAAATTACAATGAATAGATCATAAGATTGCTTCTTTAAGAAGACCAGAACAGAACAAGGAAGGAAGGAAGGAAGGAACGAAGGAAGGAACGAAGGAACGAAGGAGAGAGAGAAAGAGAGAGAGAAAGAAAGAGAAAGAAAGAAAGAAAGAAAGAAAACAGAGTATAAGTAAATTACAATGAATAGATCATAAGATTGCTTCTTCGAGAAGACCAGAACAAACAAAACGATAAATAATTATAAAAGCCAGAAGAGCAGCAGAATTATTAATCAGAGGATATGTTTGCTGAGTGTAAGATAAACGAGATACTGTATGGGAACAGGAAATAAATAGACTTAGAAAAAAAATAGTGTGGACACAAAATAATTTGTTGACATGCACCATCAGAAATTTTAACAGTTCTAAGGTTTATGTTAAGAAGAATTGGAAATTTATCTTGCTTTAAAGAAGAAAAAGGTCCAAAGAGCAATAGCAATAAGACTTATATACTGCTTCACAGTGCTTTACAGCCCTCTGTAAGTGGATTGCACAGTCAGCCTATTACCCCCAACAATCTGGGTCCTCATTTTACCAACCTCAGAAGGGTGGAAGGCTGAGTCAACCTTGAGCCTGTCAGGACCGAACTGCTGGCATTGGCCAGAGTTAGCCTGCAATACTGCAATCTAGCCACTGCACCACCACCACAGCGCTGAGTCCCAGGAAGCTAACTTTTTCTTTCCCCATCACGCAGTTGCACTGCCATGAAAGCCGCGACCTTTGTTACGCTTCTAAAAAAATGGATTCCTGTGAGGCGAGTGCTTATGCTTTGTCTCATCCCCACAGCCCTTCACTTGGGTACCAGAAACCTCAAGGCATGTCCTTTGGCCACAACCCCACAACCGTTCCCTGTGGGCCTCATGATCATGTGCCTGGCCGGCCGGGGATGATGCACCATATGCCACCCCCTCGTGGGATGCTGAAGCACTGCCAGGTAAGAGGGTGCCCGCCCACCCAGCCCTTTTGTGACCTGTCGCGCTAAAACAGGCATATGTCTTATTGCCTCGAAGATAGCAATACAGTAGTACCTCTAGATATGAGTTTAATTCGTTCCAGAAGGGAGCTTGTATGTCGAAAAACTCGTATCTGGAACAAATGCCTTTAGCCTTTGTTTTTCCCTGCCGAGATAACCAGAAGCAAGGATTCTTGCGCCACCTAGTGGACGCTCGGCTCATATCCCAAATTTGAGCTCGGGTCTCGAAAAGAAATTTCTCTCCCCTTGTGGCTCGTATCTTGGAATACTCGCATGTGGAGCAGCTCGTATCTAGAGGTACTACTGTATCTCACTTCTCACGCGAAATACCGAGACCTGCGGAAAAGAGATGGGGGAGAGAAAAACCCGCCATCACCAAAATTTAAAACTCCTTAGGGGTGCCCTATCACACTTAGAGAGATCTGTTGAATGTGTTTGGGAGAGGAAGATGTGGGGAGTGCTGCGGAGACTAAGGGGGCAGTGTTTGGGGCTGGGGCTATAGCTGGAGGGGGTGCCATCACCTGGAGCTCTCGCCGTCTCTCTCCCACAGCTGAAGTCAGAGTCCAGCCTGGGTAGCCCGCTGGATGCCCTGAGCACCAAGTGCCTGGAGGAGTGCTCAGAGGGTGGCATTTCCAGCCCTGCCTCTACGGGGACACAGGTAACAGCAGGCCTCGGCAATGTGCTCACAGGCCCACAGGTGCACCCCCTCTCCCCCCCTGCCATAGCCAGCTCGCGGATTTGAAAAGAAAGAAGAGAATGACCAGAATGACTGTTCTCCCTCGGAGACAGTGCTACACAACCGTGCTGGTGTGGTTTCCACACCCCGTCCCCTGAACATCCAGCTAGATTAATCCTGAGTAGGGTTATTATACACCGATGTTGGTGAACCTATGGCACGGGTACTACATGGTATGTTTGTTGGTATGATTATACATGGTGTGTTTGTTGGTATGATTGGTCTCTTAAATTGGGGTTTTTAGATTACTTTTTAATATTAGATTTGTTATATTGTTTTTTTATTGTTCTTAGCCGCCCTGAGTCTTCGGAGCGGGGCGGCATACAAATCTAAATAAACTAAACTAAACTAAACTAAACTACAGGTGGCACGTGGAGCCATATCTGCTGGCACATAAGCCATTGCCGTAGCTCAGCTCCAACGTCCATATGTGCCAACCAGTTGATTTCTGGCTCACACAGAAGCTCTTGGAGGCTTTGGGAGGGTGTTTTTGGCTTCCAGAGAGCATCAGTGGGGATGGGGGGGGTGTTTTTTACCCTCCCCAGGCTCCAGAGAAGCCTTTGGAGCCAAGGGAGGGCGAAACATGGGGCTACTGGGCCCACCAGAAGTTGGGAAACAGGCCGTTTCTGACCTCCAGAGGGCCTCTGGGGGCCGGAGGAAGCTGTTTTCATCCTCCACAGGCATTGAATTATGGATGTGGGCACTCGCACATGCACAATAGCACACGCCATGCTCTTTCAAGGAAAAAAAGGTTTGCCATCACTGTTGTACACCATCGCTGCTTTTTCCTGTTTAATAATGGAGACCCGCTTTGGACATGAGAAAAGGCTACCCGTGCACCAAAATTAGCAATAGCGCTTAGACTTATATACCGCTTCATAGTGCTTTTACAGCCCTCTAAGCAGCTTACAGAATCAGCCTATTGCCCCTAACAATCTAGGTCCTCATTTTACCCACCTCGGAAGGATGGAAGGCTGAGTCAACCTTGAGCCGGTGGTGAGATTTGAACTTCTGAACCACAGCTAGCTGTTGGCTGAAGTAGCCTGTAAGTGCTGCACTTTAACCATTGTGCCACTGTGGCTCTAATTACAAAATTACAAGGCACAGCCTTCTTCCTTATGGGAATGTTGGAGAGATTTCTTACATTGGGATCAGAGATGGGCCGCTAATGGAACAGTCAGGTGCTCCGCTCCGGTAGTGATTTTCGGGATGTGTGCACGTGTGCCCCCACATGTGATTTGGCTTCTGCGCATGCATAGCAAGCAAAATGTTGTGTGAAGACACTCGCGCGAGTGAGATTCCGGTGATTTTCACCATTTTTTTGCTTCTGCGCTTGGGCGGAAACAAAAATGCCAGCGAAAATTGCCAAAATCTCACTTGCGCATGTGTTTTCGTGTGAGATTTTGCCGCGCCTGTGTCTTCATGCAAGATTTTGCTTGCTGTGCATGTGCAGAAGCCAAATCTCTTCCGGCGGTCATGCGCACACCCGCCAGACATGTGCGCGCCCGTGACGGCCTCGGAGGTCACACAGATAGTGCCAAAGACGGCAGTCCTTCGCTGGTTGGGATTTGTTTATTTATTTATTTATTGGATTTGTATGCCACTCCTCTCCATAGACTCGGGACGGCTAACAGCGGTAATAAAAAACAGCATGTAAATCCAATACTAAAACAACTAAAAACCCTTATTGCGAAACCAAACATCCATATACACAAACATACCATGCATGAATTGTAAGGCCTAGGGGGAAAGAATATCTCAGTTCCCCCATGCCTGACGGCAGAGGTGGGTTTTAAGAAGCTTACGAAAGGCAAGGAGGGTGTGGGCATTCATGTGACCAAAAAAATGTGATGCTTACATGTGACGAAAAAAAATAATAATAATCCAAAACATTACAGATAAGAACATCATGTGTGAAGGAGACCAACAGTTCTACATGTGCAGCTTATCCATAGGAAATGCCGCATAGGAGAAAAATCCCACCACGAGTACCCGGAAGGGCTTGAGTAGTTGGTTGGCACATCTTTGTGGCAGTGGAGGGCTACCAAAATTTTTACTACCACACTGTGGCCGTGGCTTATGCAGGACGCCCTGCATTTTCTTTCAATGTCTTTCAGTGCAAATTGGGTGCACTGGGGTGGAGCTCCATTTTTGCTACCCCATTGCGTTCCCCCCCGTACTTGCTCAGGGGTGCAGGCACACTGGGAGACAGCCAGCAGAAGACACACTGTCGCTGCAGTGACGGTTGCAATCTGTTGTTTAGGACTGCAGTTAAATCAGCAGTGGTATGGCGAAGAGATGGGTTCCTTAATGCAGCCATAAAAGAAACCCACCCATGACAATGAGTTATGTTTCCACTCCGATAATTCATTCATTGCGCTCACTGGCACCTCCTTCAATCCAAACACATCTTTTCCTGGGATCATATGATGCTGAGGCACAAGCCCGAGATTCGGCTTCTTTAAGAAACCTGCTGTCAAGTCTAACAGGCGTGCCCACACAGGTTTCGGATTGCCGCCTTCTCTCGAAACCCAGGTCTCTGGACAGCCCTGTGAAATGCATTAGAAGCAGTCTGATTGTGCCATTCAGTAGGCGACTTACCACCCAAGGCCCTGACTTAGCCTTACTCCCTGTGACGCCCTGAACTCAACCAGAACCTTTTTACACACCGAACATGTGTTCAATTAGTAAATGATGGTTCCTCGTTCTGCCCTCAAATCTTCACACCAGCCATGTGGTGGGTAAGAAGAGATCAAGAGAACACTCAAGACCAGGGGTAGGTAAAGTTGGCTCTTTATGACTTGTGGACTTCAACTCCCAGAATTCCTGAGCCAATCATGCCAACTTAGGAATTCTGGGAATTGAAGTCCCTATGTCATAGAAGAGCCCGTTTTGCCTATCCTTGCTCAAGACAGTGGTGGGGTTCAAAAAAAATTGGAAAAACGGGTTCTGTGAGCATGGCTTAGTGGGCGTAGTGTGGCTTGGTGGGCATGGCTTGGTGGGCATAGCAGGGGAAGGAGACTGTAAAATCCCCACTTCCTCCTGATCAGCTGGGACTCAGGGGGCAGATAATACATAGTGGTGGGGCCAATCAGAGATGGTATTTACTGGTTCTCCAAACCAGTGTTTCTCAACCTTGGCAACTTGAAGATATCTGGACTTCAACTCCCAGAATTCCCCAGCCAGCATTCGCTGGCTGGGGAATTCTGGGAGTTGAAGTCCAGATATCTTCAAGTTGCCAAGATTGGGAAACACTGCTCCAAACTACTCAAAGTTTTTGCTACCAGTTCTCCAGAACTGGTCAGAACCTTCTGAAACCCACCTCTGACTCAAGACCATGCAACCTTCGTTAGAATGTAAGGTGGAGAGGACTATCTGTTCTCTTTTGGTGAATGGAAGTGAAAGAAAATTTCCAGTGAATTTTCTCAGAGTATCTTTGAATATGCATTTTATTTCCATTCCAGGACCCTTTACTAAGTGTTCTTGATCCGCGAGATGAATTGGAGAAGGAAGACGGCAAGGTGGAAGCCGATGCAGTTTACGAGACCAATTGCCACTGGGAAGGATGCACCAAAGAGTTTGACACTCAAGAACAGCTGGTGCATGTGAGTTGACAGGGTAACAAGGGGTGGGTGGGGGTGTCTTTAAATAAACTGGAAAAGCCCCCGTCCCGATATTCTATCACACATCTCAGAAAAAGAGGCCTGTTTTACTTTTATATAGTTTTCTGGCAAGAGGCCAGGATAAGTACCAGTGTTTGGTACTCAACTGCTTTGAAACTCATCAAATGTGGTTCTCAATACATTTTTACACGGATATTTTTGTCACAATGCTCGTCGTTTGTTGCTTAACACACCAGAGTTGGGTGCTTCCTGGTTCACACCGGTTCTATAAAATTGGTAGTAAACTGGGGATGATGTCAGGGAGCCGGTTCTGTCAGTGCTGGTCTGTGGACGCACCCAACTTTGTGGGGGGGATTTAAAAATATATATATTGGGGGGGTTTGAGTTTTGAGAACTGCTCATGTGCCACCATCTTGTTTTGGGCCTTTAAATTTTTTTTACTTCTTTTCGCTTCTGTGCATGCGCAGAAGCTGAGTTTTGAGAACTGCGCATGCGCCACCATCTTGTTTTGGGCCTTTAAAAAATTTTTTACTTGTTTTTGCTTCTGCGCATGCACAGAAGCTGAGTTATCGGCAACGCGCGTACAGCTACACAGCACGGGAGGAAGCAAACGGTGGCAAAACAAGTTACACACAAGGGCGTATAAGCTACCTCAGCAAGATAAGTTACCTCACAAGGGTCCTACAAAATAGGTTAGATTTTACTTTCCCAAGGAGCTTCATGGCTGAGCAAGACCAACATTAGGAGCTAGAAACATGCAATGTCTGATTTGATTTAAAAGCCAGACTTTCATCGTTTTCTTTTATTAATTACCTTCCCAATAGTCCTGTAAGCCATTTACCACAATGTAGCTAACAAGCCAAGAAGAGGGGGAAAAAGAAAAGAATATTGTAAAATATCCAGTACATTTACCCAGAAAGGGTTAATATATAACAGTAAGAGATACAAGAATCATACTGAAATGAATACAGAAATGTGTGTAAAGCAAAATTGTTTCTTCACCACCCAAAATAATTTAATTTACTCTCTCTAGTTCGTAGTTCTATGTACAGTGGATGGACTTTAAACACCTTCTCCTGTTCTTCTGAAGTCGGGTGAATTCTGAAATAGTCACTGCCACTTAATTCTGGTCCCACAGAGTTGGCTTCTCCGGGTCCCGTCGACCAAACAATGTTGGCTGGCGGGACCCAGGGGAAGAGCCTTCTTTGTGGCGGCCCCGGCCCTTTGGAATCAACTCCCTCCAGAGAGTCGAACAGCCACCACCCTTCTCGCCTTCCGTAAAATGCTGAAGACCCACCTTTGTCACCAGGCATGGGGATAATTACCACCTTCTCCCCCCCTTTTTATTATGCTTTCGGCCTTACTGTATGATGGATTAGGTTGAATGTGTATAATTGTATAGTTAGGGATTTTATTATGTTATTAATGTTTTTTAAATTGATTTAATTTTCTACTATTGGATTTGTAATATATTGTATCACTGTTATGTTGTGCGCCGCCCCGAGTCTTCGGAGAGGGGCAGCATACAAATCTAATAAACTATAACTATAACTCTGTGTGTCGTTTTCTTCTCTAACATCGCAGCATATTAACAATGAGCATATCCATGGGGAAAAGAAGGAATTCGTATGCCACTGGCACGACTGCTCGCGGGAACAACGACCCTTCAAAGCTCAGTACATGCTGGTTGTCCACATGAGGCGGCACACGGGAGAAAAACCTCACAAATGCACAGTAAGTAGGGCAAGCACAAATAGCTGTCATTTGAGTTGGCTGACATACTTAAAAAGAGAGACAGGGTTGTCTAGAGCATGGGCATTGCAACAAGGGCATGGGAGGCAATAGCATTTGGACTTCCAGCTGTACGGATTCAGCTCCAGTGATCTTAGAAGCCGATGTCTTAGAAGAACTTGAAAGATTAAAGATAAATAAGGCAATGGGTCCAGATGGCATCCACCCCAGAGTTCTTAAAGAACTCAGATCTGTCATTGCTACCCCCCTGACTGATTTGTTTAACCAATCCCTGTTAACAGGAGATGTTCCTGAGGATTGGAGAATGGCCAGTGTTGTGCCTATCCACAAGAAGGGCAGTAGAGAAGAAGCTGGTAACTACAGGCCAGTTAGCTTGACATCAGTTGTAGTTAAAATGATGGAGACGCTACTCAAAAAGAGGATAAATCAGCATCTAAAAAACAATAACTTATTGGACCCAAATCAGCATGGCTTTACTGAAGGCAAATCGTGTCAGACTAATCTCATTGAGTTCTTTGACTATGTCACAAAGGTGTTGGATCAAGGTGGTGCCGTGGATATTGCCTATCTGGACTTCAGCAAAGCCTTTGATAAGGTTCCACATAAAGAGCTGATAGATAAATTAGTGAAGATTGGAATTAATCCCTGAATAGTTCAGTGGATTTCAAGCTGGCTGAAGCATAGACATCAGAGAGTTATTGTTAATGGCGAGTATACTGAGCAGAGACAGGTTACAAGCGGTGTGCCACAAGGGTCTGTTCTGGGTCCTATTCTTTTTAATATGTTTGTGAGTGACATAGGGGAAGGTCTGGTAGGGAAGGTTTGCCTATTTGCTGATGACTCTAAAGTGTGCAATAGGGTTGATATTCCTGGAGGGGTCTGTAATATGGTAAATGATTTAGCGTTACTAGATAAATGGTCAAAGCAATGGAAACTGCAGTTTAATGTTTCCAAATGTAAAATAATGCACTTGGGGAAAAGGAATCCTAAATCTGAGTATTGCATTGGCAGTTCTGTGATAGCAAAAACTTCAGAAGAGAAGGATTTAGGGGTAGTGATTTCTGACAGTCTCAAAATGGGTGAGCAGTGTGGTCGGGCGGTAGGAAAAGCAAGTAGGATGCTTGGCTGCATAGCTATAGGTATAACAAGCAGGAAGAGGGAGATTGTGATCCCCTTATATAGAGCGCTGGTGAGACCACATTTGGAGTACTGTACTGTGTTCAGTTCTGGAGACCTCACCTACAAAAAGATATTGACAAAATTGAACGGGTCCAAAGACGGGCTACAAGAATGGTGGAAGGTCTTAAGTATAAAACGTATCAGGAAAGACTTAATGAACTCAATCTGTATAGTCTGGAAGACAGAAGGAAAAGGGGGGACATGATCGAAACATTTAAATATATTAAAGGGTTAAATAAGGTCCAGGAGGGAAGTGTTTTTAATAGGAAAGTGAACACAAGAACAAGGGGACACAATCTGAAGTTAGTTGGGGGAATGATCAAAGGCAACATGAGAAAATATTATTTTACTGAAAGAGTAGTAGATCCTTGGAACAAACTTCCAGCAGACGTGGTTGGTAAATCCACAGTAACTGAATTTAAACATGCCTGGGATAAACATATATCCATTGTAAGATAAAATACAGGAAATAGTATAAGGGCAGACTAGATGGACCATGGGGTCTTTTTCTGCCGTCAGTCTTCTATGTTTCTATGTTTCTATATACCGCTTCATAGTGCTGTTACAGCGCTCTTTAAGCGGTTTACAGAATCAGCATATTGCCCCCAACAACCTGGATCCTCATTTTACCCACCTCGGAAGGATGGAAGGCTGAGTCAACCTTGAGCCGGTGGTGAGATTTGAACTGCAGAACTACAGCTAGCAGTTAGTTGAAGTAACTGCACTCTAACCACTGCGCCACCTCCAGCTCAGTCAACCAGCATCATCAGTAGCCAGCTAACAGCATCATGCTCTTGTGACGCAAATGCCATCATCTTTGAATTTGATCCAGGCATCAGGATTGTAAATACAAGTAGTCCTCGACTTATAGTCCCTAGTTGAGCCCCAAATTTCTGCTGTTAAGTGAGACATTTGTTAAGTGGGTTTTACCCCATTTTACCACCTTTCTTGCCTCGGTTTTTAAATGAAACATGGCAGTTGGTAAGTTAATTTAACCTGGTTGTTAAGTGAATCTGGCTTTCCCATGGTCTCAGCTTATCAGAAGGTCGTATAACGGGATCACGTGACTTTGGGGAACACAGCAACGGTCACAAATCTGAACCAGTTGCCAAGCATCTGAATTTTGATCACGTGATCACGCGGATTCTGCAAAAACGTTCATAAGTCACTTTTTCCAGTGCCCTTGTAACTTTAAGCAGTCATTAAATGAACTGTTGTAAGTTGAGGACTGCCTGTACATAACTTGTAATATTTCCATCATGACACCCCTGTGACCAGCCCCAATCTGCGGAGAGGGGCAGCATACAAATCTAATAAATAAATAAATAAATAAAATAACAATAACAATAGTAGTAATTATTATTACTTTATTATTATTGTTGTTGTTGTTGTTGTTGTTGTTATTATTATTATTATTATTATTATTATTATTATTATTATTATTATTATTATTATGTCAATACAATACAATACAGCAAATGAGATCACCATGCTGGATTTTATATTTCATCACCAGTCGGGCGCTTCCCAAGCACCTAGGACTGCGTGATGTAATAATAATAATAATAATCCCTGCGCATGGGCTGACATTCTTACAGCCCTGTGGTTGGCTGCAGATCTGCTGATTAACAGAATAATAGAATAACAGAGTTGGAAGGAGCCTTGGAGATCCTCTAGTCCAACCCTCTGCTCAGGCGGGAAAACTTACATTTCAGAAAAATGGTTGTCCAATCTATTCTTTAAAATTTCCAGTGTTGGAACGTTGTGCCCACAACGTCTGGAGGCAAGTTGTTGCAGTGATTAAATTGTTCTAAATGTCAGGAAATTCCTCCTTAGTTCTAGGTTGCTTCTCTCCTTATTTAGTTTCCACGCATTGCTTCTTGTCCTACCCTCAGGTGCTTTGGAGAATAGTTTGATTCCCTCTTCTTTGTGGAAGCCCCTGAGATGTTGGAACATTGCTATCATGTCTCACCTAGTCCTTCTTTTCATTAAATTACACATACCCAGTTCCATTAGATTAGATTAGAGCATTTCCACATTATACCGTTTCTCCACTACAAACTTTCAACTCACGAACCTCTTTATTTTCTGCCTGCCTAATCTATTGTAATTCCTTGAAGAAACAAAACTCCCCTGGAAAAAAATAATAAATTGCAAACCCCAAGCCCACTCCACTCCAGTATTTTCAGTGCAATGAAACATATATTTGGCCCTTATTTTTTAAAAAACAAACAAAAATACCTCTCAGCTATTAGGAAAGGCTGCCTTCCTATTAAGACATGATTCTTCCTGAGGAAGAATTCCCACCCAATATTGTGATGCCAACGTAATTTTGCAGTCAGGTGCTTTTCCCAACAACTGGAACCATAACCGTAGGTAGCATTGAGGAATACTTATCCGTAGAGATGTCTGCTGGATTATAATCGGCTTCATTTATTTATTTATTTATTTATTTATTTATTTATTTATTTATTCTTTGTCCAATATACAATACATATAAAAGGGAATAGACATTAAGTGATATATAAAAGATAGGAAGTAAAGAGGAAGAGAAGTAGGTGGGAAGGAAAGAATATATATAATAAAAGGGAAAGGAAAGACAATTGGACAGGGGACGAAAGGCACACTAGTGCACTTACGTACGTCCCTTACTGACCTCTTAGGAACCTGGAGAGGTCAATCGTGGAGAGTCTGAGGGAGAAATGTTGGGGGTTGGGGGTTGACACTATTGAGTCCGGTAATGAGTTCCACGCTTCGATGACTCGATTGTTAAAGTCATATTTTTTACAGTCAAGTTTGGAGCGATTAACATTGAGTTTGAAGCTGTTGCATGCTCTTGTGTTGTTGCAGTTGAAGCTGAAGTAGTCGTTGACCGGAAGGACATTACAGCGAATGATTTTGTGGGCAATACTTAAATCGTGTTTTAGGCGCTGCAGTTCTAAGCTTTCAAGATCCAGGATAGTTAGTCTGTTTTCGTAGGGTATTCTGTTTCGGGTGGAGGAGTGGAGGGCTCTTCTAGTGAAATATCTTTGGACGTTTTCGAGAGTGTTGATGTCTGAGATGTGGTGAGGGTTCCAGACAGATGAGCTATATTCGAGGATGGGCCTGGCATAGGTTTTGTAGACTCTGGTCAGTAGTGTGAGATTGCCAGAGCAGAAGCTACGTAGAATCAGGTTTACAACTCTGGAAGCCTTTTTGGCGATATTGTTGCAGTGGGCTTTAGCACTTAGGTCATTTGAAATTAGTATTCCGAGGTCTTTTACTGAGTGTGGGTTTGCTGTGAGAATTTGTTTGTTCAGTTCATATATGAGGTTTGGGTTCTTTTTGCCGATGTGGAGGGTAGAGCATTTGTTGGTTGAGATTCGAAGTTGCCAGATGTTAGACCAATCTGAAACATAGTCAAGGTCTTTTTGGAGAGTGAGTGTGTTGTCAGTGGTGTTGAAAAGTTTCACATCATCGGCAAAGAGCACACAGTTGTTTGCGATATTATCGCAGAGGTCGTTGATGTATAGGATGAAAAGAGTAGGACCTAGTACGCTACCTTGGGGAACGCCGCTTTTGACAGGGACAGGGGAGGAAATGGCGCTTCCGATTTTGACAACTTGTTCATTGATAAAGTTGACCATGAAACTTACCAGAGATGAAATATTGGAATAAAGTAGAGAAATGGATAAACAAAATAATGAAGGAGAAGATTTAAAAATCTCCTGAATTCTTCCTATTGGGTATTTCAAATATGAAGTATAAAAAAGAAATTTACTATTTAATAATACATATATTGGTTGCGGCAAGAATTACATTTGCACAGAAATGGAAAGAAAAGGAAATACCAAAAGATGTAGAAATATTTTAAAAAATTATGGAATGTGCAGAATTAGACATGATGACAAAACGTTTGAATAATCAAGTTGAAACAGAATTTTATAAAATATGGGATAAAGTATATGAATGGTAGAATTTTAAAAATAGCATTAAAAATCAAATAAGTAAGAATTTATAATTATTTGAACTTATTATTTTGAAGGTTCATAGATAGAACGTAATAGTTTAAAAACAATATAAACAGAGTTTTTGTTTTCTTTCTTTACAGTATGACAAAGTTAGAAGTGTTATTTTTTATATTTTATTTTTTGAATAAGTATTTGATATTTTATAGATAAGAAATTTAATTAATATAAAGAATATAGAGTTAAATTTATTAAGAATATACGGTAGTGTGCATGTGTCATATCTCTGTATTGATCTGATTATAGTTAGGTTTTTTTCCCTGTATTAGTTAGACTTCTATGACAAGCGGAGCAATGGTAGCTCCTTAAATGTTTAATGTTGTTTGTTCTTGTCTGTCTTTTAAAAAATAATAAAAAATATTATTTAAAAAAAAAAAGAAACTTACCAGAGACATCTAGAATCCAGAGGCAGATTAAGGCATGAATTTCAGTCTAGGAGGAAATATTTTAACCTGACTAAACCACAAAGTGGGCTTTGAAGGAAGTTCTACCATGCAGCAAACTTGCTTTTATTTTACAGTTTGAAGGCTGCAATAAGGCTTACTCACGGCTGGAGAACCTCAAGACCCACTTGCGCTCCCATACTGGCGAGAAGCCTTACGTTTGCGAGCACGAAGGCTGCAATAAAGCTTTCTCTAACGCTTCTGACAGGGCCAAGCACCAAAACCGGACACATTCCAATGAGGTATGGACAACTGCTTCAGGTAAGTCTTGACTGTAAGGCAGTGCTTCTCAAATAGTGGGGCACTCCCACCCCTAGGGGGCGGCATGGAGCGATGCCAGGAGGCGTGTGTGACCCAGGAAACATATGTGGTCCGTTTCAATCAATTCCCGCAGACGGGGAGTGTTTTCCAAGCTGCACGCTGCTCCGAGCCCAGAAGAGAAGGCAGCCAGGCGGGGCAGGGAGGGTGCATGGGTTCTTATTGTTGTTGGCGGGTACCGTGTGGCGAACCGGTTACTGCACAAGGAAGGAGCAACCTCTGCAGCTGGGTGAAAGCTTCAAACAGCACCCTAAATCCTCCTTCCACACCATTCGCTGTGAGTGCCTGGCAGAGGTGGTGCTTTTGGGCCAGGCC
>NC_091951.1:191264912-191282412 GCF_031021105.1 Erythrolamprus reginae | reverse complement strand
AGTTTAAAAAAAAAAATCACTCGGAATGATTCTAAATCTATGAATTTGCATTGATTTATTTCATTAGGTTTAGGTTTAGGTTTATTGGATTTATATGCCGCCCCTCTCCGCAAACTCGGGGCGGCTCACAACAATAATAAAAAAACAGTACAGTACATAATACCAAATCCAATGCCCACCCATCTAGTTACAATTTAAATTAATAATCTCATAAAAACAGTATATATAAAAAACAGGCACACAGTCAATCAATCAACAAAACAACATGGGCAAGGGGGAGGTGTTTTAGTTCTCCCATGCCTGACGGCAAAGGTGGGTCTTAAGGAGTTTACGAAAGGCAGGGAGGGTGGGGGCAATCCTAATCTCAGGGGGGAGCTGGTTCCAGAGGGTCGGGCCCCCCACAGAGAAGGCTCTTCCCCTGGGTCCCGCCAGACGACATTGTTTAGTCGACGGGACCCGGAGAAGGCCAACTCTGTGGGACCTAACCGGTCGCTGGGATTCGTGCGGCAGGAGGCGGTCCCGAAGATATTCTGGTCCGGTGCCATGAAGGGCTTTATAGGTCATAACCAACACTTTGAATTGTGACCGGAAACTGATCGGCAGCCAATGCAGACTGCGGAGTGTTGGAGTGATATGGGCATACTTGGAGAAGCCCATAATTGCTCTCGCAGCTGCATTCTGCACGATCTGAAGTTTCCAAACACTTTTCAAAGGTAGCCCCATGTAGAGAGCGTTACAGTATTCGAGCCTCGAGGTGATGAGGGCATGAGTGACTGTGAGTAATGACTCCCGGTCCAAATAGGGCCGCAACTGGCGCACCAGGCGAACCTGGGCAAACGCCCCCCTCGCCACAGCTGAAAGGTGTTTTTCTAATGTGAGCTGTGGATCGAGGAGGACGCCCAAGTTGCGGACCCTCTCTGAGGGGGTCAATAATTCCCCCCCAGGGTAATGGACGGACAGATAGAATTGTCCTTGGGAGGCAAAACCCACAGCCACTCCGTCTTGTCTGGGTTGAGTTTGAGTTTGTTGACACCCATCCAGGCCCCAACAGCCTCCAGGCACCGGCACATCACTTCCACTGCTTCGTTGACTGGACATGGGGTGGAGATGTACAACTGGGTATCATCGGCATATTGATGATACCTCACCCCATGCCCTTGGATGATCTCACCCAGTGGTTTCATGTAGATATGAAATAGCAGGGGGGAGAGGACCGACCCCTGAGGCACCCCACAAGGGAGAAACCTCGGGGTCGACCTCTGACCCCCCACTAACACCGACTGCGACCGACCGGAGAGGTAGGAGGAGAACCACTGAAGAACAGTGCCTCCCACTCCCAACCCCTCCAGCCGGCGCAGAAGGATACCATGGTCGATGGTATCGAAAGCCGCTGAGAGGTCAAGGAGCACCAGGACAGAGGACAAGCCCCTGTCCCGGGCCCGCCAGAGATCATCCATCAACGCGACCAAAGCAGTTTCCATGCTGTAGCCGGGCCTGAATCCAGACTGCTGAGGACCTAGATAATCGGCTTCATCCAAGGACCGCTGGAGTTGAAGTGCCACCACCTTCTCGACAACCTTCCCCATGAAGGGAAGGTTGGAGACTGGACGGTAGTTATTAAGCACAGCTGGGTCCAGGGAAGGCTTCTTGAGGAGGGGGCGCACAACCGCCTCCTTATAAAGGGGTGGAAAGGACCCCCTCCCCAAGGAGGCGTTGACAATCTCCTGGACCCAGCTCCGTGTCACCTCTCGACTGGCTGAAACCAGCCAAGAGGGACACGGATCCAGTAAACAGGTGGCGGAACTCACAGCTCCAATGGCCTTGTCCACTTCATCAGGTGTCACCAAGTCAAACTCCTCCCAGACAGATGGACAAAGACGTTTAGCCCCAGTCACCTCGACTGACTCATTGTCAGTCGACTCTGTTTCACAATTGGAGTCGAGGTCCGCTCGGATCCGGGCGATTTTATCAGCGAAAAACGTGTTAAAATCCTCGGCACTACTCTGCAAGGGCTCCCCAACTCCCCTCTGATTAAGAAGGGAGCGGGTTACCCTAAACAGAGCGGCCGGGCGGGATTCCGCTGATGCAATCAAGGCGGCATGATATGCGCATCTTGCCGCCTTGAGCGCCACTTTGTAAGTCTTAATATGAGCTCTTACAAGTGTTTGATCGGATTCGGACTTACTCTTCCTCCATCGCTTCTCCAGACGTCTCTTCTGGCGCTTCAACACCCAGAGCTCCTCGTTGAACCATGGAGCTCTACGGGGTCCATGCCTCCAAACTAGAGAAGATATTCTTTGCAGGGTCCTTAAAATAGTTGAGTAGTTGTTCAGAACCCAGATCCAATATCAAGCTGGCTTTGGATAAGTTTAATGCTGGAGAAGTCTTGATGCAGTGGGAAAGGGAGGGGAGAGAGAGACAAAGAGAGTGAGCAAGACACAGCAAGAGAGGGGGGGAGAGAGAAGGAGGGAGAGAGATGCAGACAAAGGGGGGGAGAGTGGGAGAGACAAAGAGAGGGAGAGAGGGGGAGAGAGACAGAGAAAGAGAGAGAGACAGACAGACAGACAGAGACAGAGAGGGAGGGAGGGAGGGAGACAGACAGACAGAGAGGGAGAGGGAGAAAGAGAGAGAGACTGGGAACAGAGGGGGAGACAGAGAAAGAGAGGGAGGGAGAGAAGGAGAAAGACAGAAATAGAGAGAGGGGTGAGACACAGAGACACACAGAGAGAGAGATGATCCGCTCTGCTTACTAATATATCTTTGGAATTTATTTTAAAAATAGCAAAACAGAGGGCCTGCATTCTCTGTCCTTTTGATTGCTTGCTTTGACTTTTTTGCAGGTCCTGCAAGAGAGATGCCTGGCTTGTGCGGGGCCCCCTCTGCAGCGGCTTCCCACCGGCGTGTTATGGAGCTCTCCTCCAGTGACCTGCCTTCTCTAATCGTGGCAGGAGACCGCCGAGGTAGCACTACCAGCACTGTCAGTTCAGCCTACACCGTCAGCCGTCGTTCTTCCATGGTGTCACCCTACTTGCCAGCCGGGGGTGCTCCCAATGGATTAGGCCCACCAGACATATATGACCCCATATCCCCCGATGCTTCAAGACGCTCGAGTGAGGCCAGCCATTGCGGAGGACTTCCAGGGCTGGGTAACTTCACCCCAGCCCAGCAGTACCGCCTCAAGGCCAAATATGCTGCGGCAACTGGTGGGCCACCTCCTACCCCTCTCCCCCACATGGACAGAGCCACTCAGTCCAATCTCGTTGGGGATTATTCCAGCTCGGGCTTGCCTTCTTTTGCGCACGAGCACAGCACGAACGATTACCATGGTTACGGCAGCTCTGGCATTCTTCATCCCCACCTGAGTCACGGTGGCCGGCGAGCCAGTGACCCCACGCAGGCTGTGACAGAAGCCCATCCAGTTCCACGTGTGCAAAGGTTCAAAAGCCTCAGCAACATGAGCCCAGCAAGTGCAGGGAGAGCCGGTGGACAAGTGACGGCAGGCACCGAGGCCAACCTTCCCCACCATCTCTTCTCCCCGCGGCCACCGAGCATCAGTGAGAATGTTTTTTTGGAAGCGGCGGCTATGGAGAGTACCATCCCAGCTGTGGAGCCGGAAGTGCTGGAGATGGAACCCTATCTTACCTACCCGGAGCGAGACTACCCCTACCAAGCAACGGCTATGGAGCTGCAGAGCAGTCACACTCATCGAGGCACCTTGAAGCTGATGGGTGATTTACAGATGAGTCCCGTGACTCACGAGCAGCTTGAAGGTGGTTTTGAACAACCGGACTGCGTCCAGTCTCAGTGCCAGATGAACGTGGCGGCTTTCCACACCACACGGCAGTGGGACAGCAATAGCTCAGGGATAAACCCTGCATCGCTCCATGGCATGGGGCCGTGCCACTCCACCCAGTATCCAATCCCTGATGCTAAACCTATGGGAGCAGAGCCTGCCAATCATGGCCGACAGGGGGCGTTCCAGTTTGGCCAGGCACATATTAAAGCCGAGCAACAGTTCCAACCGGCCGCGGCGGCTCTTGCCTCCTGCCAGAGCATGAAGCAGGCGCTATACAACCAGTCCCAGCCAGTGTGTGGAGATGGCGGATATCAGCCCGAAAGCCAGCAGGCCTCTTGCTATGGCGTGGGACAGCCCCCGAGCAGGAGATCCCAGACCCCCATGTTGCAAGTCAAGGAGATGATGGTACGGAGTTATGTGCAATCCCAGCAGGCACTGATGTGGGGGGAGCAGCCGGCCAGCAACGTCATGGATGGCACAGAGAACGGGCCAAGCCAGCAACACCAGCCTTACCCTGGTGTAAAGTATCCAAGCTACCCAGCCAGGCCATCGCCGGCTATGGAAAACAAAGCACTTTCAAGACCCAACAGCCAGTATTATAACCCAAGAATGGTCCCGCATCCACCTGGCAGGCCAAAGCCACCGAATCGACAAAGCAACTTGAGCTATCAAGGTAGCCCTTCTTACGACATCCCCGGCGATGGTGGCTCCCACCCTACGATGCGCTTACCCCCTCTTCACGGTCCTGAAGGAACAGGCTTTCCCACCCCAATGCACGTGCCGCTGAGCAAAGCTTCTGGGCACAAGTTGATGAATACCCACCAGAGGCACCACCAGCCCCCCAGCTGCGTGGCTGGGGATCCTGGTGACCCTTACGCTCCCGGGCTGGAGGCCCCTAAACCTGACTCTTTCTCTTACCTGCCTGAGGAGCAGGTGTCTAACAGTTTGGACACTCTGGACTTAGAAAACACCCACTTGGACTTCACGGCCATCCTTGATGACGCAGAGGCCCTTAGTCCGACCCCGCCTGGGGGCCTGACCAACATGGCAGTGGGGGATATGAATTCCATGCTGAACTCATTGGCAGGGGAGAACCAGTTCCTTAATACCCTTTCCTAGTATGCGTAGACAAGGCTCTGTCTGATGGCAAAGACTGCTACCTTACCCCGTTGAACTCTCTTGGGAGATTGCTGGTTCTAACTTGTAACCTCTGGGTTCCTTGGTACAAAATAGCTTTTTTTTTATCCTTAATATACAGTGGTACCTCTAATTAAGAACTTAATTCGTTACATGACCAGGTTCTTAAGTAGAAACGTTCTTAAGTAGAAGCAATTTTTCCCATAGGAATCGATGTAAAAGCAAATAATGCGTGCAAACCCATTAGGAAAAAAAATAAAAGGTCGGAATTTGGGTGGGAGGCGGAGGAAGAAGAGGAGGAGGACAGTTGCTGCCGAAGGAAGAAGGTGGAGGGGAATCAAAAAAATCCCAAACTTTAAGGCTTAAAAAAAAAAAGAGGGACTCTGAGGCAGTGCCCAAAGAAAGGAAAATGCTCCGTTCACTCTGAGCTGCCCAGAGCGAAGGGAGCATTTCTTTTCTCTGGGCACTGGCAGAGGTTTATTCCCTGTCCAAGCACCAGAGAAAGGAAAATGCTTTGTTCGCTCTGGATTGCCAAAGCCTCCTTAAGCATCACCTAAAGGCTCCTCTGGCAGCCCAGATGGCCGGGATTAAAGGGGGAATGGCAGGAAACTGGCGGGGCCTTTATGCCGCTCTCAAATTTCCTGGGAAATTTTTCCGGGCTCCGGTTCTTAAGTAGAAAATAGTTCTTAAATAGAGGCAAAAAAAATCTTAAACACGAGGTTCTTATCTAGAAAAGTTCTTAAGTAGAGGCGTTCTTAAGTAGAGGTACCACTGTAATCCTAAAACAGTATCGGATTCCTACCTGGTACAGGCTACACTGCGCACAGGTAGCAAAAATGGAGCTGCGAATGCAGTTCTGTGTCCCTAGAGTGTGCACTTGCACATCCCAGTGAGATTTTGCTTCTGTGCATGCTCAGGAAGCAAAATCTGGCAGCGGGGTGTACGCGCGTGTGAGATTTTGCTGGGCTTTTTTGTTTCTGTGCATGCGCGGAAGCAAAAATATTGCCAAAATCTCATGCATGCATGAGCCCCTCCATGAGATTTTGCTACCTGCGCATGTGCCAAAGCAAAATCTAACTGGGACATGCACACGCGCATGCCGGGGACACAAAGCTCCATGCGCATTGCACCATTAGCGGTGGTAAATGGCAACCCCCACATGTTATACACGCCAGATAAACTGATCTGCTGACCGGATGGGTTGCAAGATGGGCAGCTAATGGGAAAGGAAGTGTGTTAATCCCGGTCCCTTAGTGAGAAAAAACAGAACTCAGGACTACCTAGATTTTGATCTACGGTCACTCATCTCCTCTTCCCACTAAATCCCCTTTCCCAAAGGAATCCAGTATTTTTGATAAGCTTCCCAAGTGCCTCTTTCCAAATCTATTACGGTAAGAAACAAGAATGTTACAATGCATTTCTTGCACAGTGCCTCAGAGATTGTTGATAGGGTACCTTGAGTCTCTTATCGTTTATATTTATAATAAATAGATATATTTATAAAAGCAAGCTTAGGTACATGATACAGTGCTGCAGAATTGTCACCTGTTCCCAGCAGTGGGTTGCTCCCAGTTTGGTCCGGTTCTGAGAACCAGTAGCACCAGTGGCAAGAGGCTTCACCCACCTGCCCGGAACGCTTCTGCGCATGTGCAGAAGCGTCGTGGCTCACGGGAACTGGTAGTAAAGGGTTTTAGAACCCACTGTTATAACATTCATATAAAATACACAGAGGAGGAAAGAGATCTGGAAGAACAGCATATTAAAACTGCCTCTGGAGTCTTATAAGCATTATTGTACCGTGTTTTCCCGAAAATAAGACCCTGTCTTATATTTTTTTTTTTTAAACCTGAAATAAGCGCTTGGTCTTATTGCCATGCACTCAAAAGCCCAATTGCGTTTATTATCAGGGGATGTTTTATTTTGGGGGAAACTGGATAGAACCCTCCCAGATATACTTTTGAAACTTGACAGCGCCCTCCTTGGCCTTTGGCCATGTTGGTTTGGGCTAATGAGTCCAACAACATCTGGAGGACGAGAACTGCCCCACCCTTGGAAGTTGCTGAGTCTCAGGCCATATCCCAATACACAATATGCCACATTCAGGCTTCATTCCCACATTTCAGCTCCCAATTTGCAAAGCTAGCAAAAGTGAACCAGGCATTTCTAAGTACCACCAATTTATCTTTTGCTATAATCTCCCACCCTGTAATTACTGCCAGTATAAAAACCAGAGTATAAAACCTTGCTGCAATACCCATGCGTCTTAGGAGAAGGGCAGCACAGAAATTAAAATAATAATTAATTAATTAATTAATCAATTAATTAAAATAAAAGTACAATGTTAGGAAGGTGCTCAGATTCTGTTGTCCTTCCAGAACTCTTGCTTTCATTATTTTCACCTACCTAACAGTTCAATTCAATTTATTAGATTTGTATGCCACCCCTCTCCGAAGACTCGAAACAAACAAGTTTCACACATGCTTCTCCCCATCCAAGTATGGCACCTGGCCATACTTCAACTAAGGTCCCATCTGCACTGTGTTGCAGATTTAAAGGCCCTTCCCCAGCTCTAGTCCTGCATATGACTTACTCGGTTGGAATGTGGCTGAGGACGTATGGACGATTTATGCTCATGATTCCATACAGAGAGGAACTCCATGTGTGCCTTTTCCAAGGGCTGGGATAAAGATGTTTTTGACGTATGTTTGAAGAAAGCTAGATGGTCATATGGGAGGCATATGTTTGCAAATGCAGCCTTCATAAAGAGACATTCCTCAGGGAACTGGATTTTTCTGTGGCACCCATTCAGTGTGAAAAGATTTGTAGTGCCACACATTGGGGAACAATGAGAAACCAGGCAAAAAAGAGAAACCACAAGCTTACCCACCATATGCCAGAAATAAACTCAAATCCATTGCAAAAGGCTAAATGGAAAGTTGGACAAATTGAACAAAAGAATCTTCTTGAAAATTCAGATTAATTTAGAAGAGAAGATAAACACCCAACACACAGTTCACTTATTAACCCAGCCCACAGGTAAATTCCTCTTGACCCCAAATGAGCTAGGGCTGATTGACACAAGCAAATGCACCACTGGATTTCATAATAGCTTTTATGATTTCAAGCAGAAGTGGCTACCACAGCAATTCATTTCTGAGCTCTTGGTCTTAAAGCTGTTGCCTGATCACATATGCAAGCTGCAGATTTATACATACTTGAAAATCAACGAACATGCCTTAGATCCTGGCAAAATATCCCACCCGCTGGGCTATTGAAATTAGAAATTTAGCCATAAAAACAATGCTAACTTGTTATGATTGGTCCCTTAATTTGAAAACCGTGAAAGAGAAACTGAACACATCATTCCAATAAGGAAAATCCGATATACAGTGTTCCCTCGATTTTCACAGGTTCAAACTTCGCGAAAAGGTTTTTCAAAAATATTAATTAAAAAATACTTCGCGGGTTTTTCCCCTATACCACGGTTTTTCCCGCCCGATGATGTCATATGTCATCGCCAAACTTTCGTCTGCCTTTAATAAATATTTTTTTTAATAAACTTTAATAAATAAACATGTTGAGTAATAATCTAAATGGTTGCTAAGGGAATGGGAAATTGCAATTTAGGGGTTTAAAGTGTTAAGGGAAGGCTTGTGATACTGTTCATAGCCAAAAATAGTGCATTTACTTCCATGTCTCTACTTCGCGGAAATTTGACTTTCGCGGGCGGTCTCGGAACGCATCCCCCGCGAAAATCGAGGGAACACTGTACTCTGTTAAAGATAGGAATAGAACTTAGACTTATATACCACTTCACAGTGCTTTACAGCCACTCTAAGTGGTTTTTGAGTCAGCACATTGGCTTTTACAATCTGGATCCTCAACCTCGGAAGGATGAAAGCCTGAGTTAACCTTGAGCCGATCAGAATTGAACTCCAGGCTGTGGGTAGGCTGCATTTTAACCAATTGTGCCACCACAGCTATCCCCAGAGTGATTCAATATTGCATCTCCGTCATATACAGCAAATAGTCTACCTCTGAATTTATAAACAGAATAAAGAAATAGTTTCATATTTGCTCATTGACAAGATCACTTTGATATATGCTTTTTAATATTTTTGCCATGCACTAAGTAAAAAGGAAATAAACTAGCCTAGAGGTTGGAGAAACAATACAGCAGCACATATCCTCTCAGGCCAGGGGTAGGGAAAGCTGGCTCTTCTATGACTTGTAGACTTCAACTCCCAGAATTCCTGAGCCAATCATGCTAGCTCAGGAATTCTGGGAGTTGAAGTCCACATGTCATAGAAGAGCCAACTTTGCCTACCTCTGTTTTAGACCATAAAGGCAATTGGCAGAATTAGCCTGTAATACTGCATTCTAACCACTGCTTTGGGTTAATGTCAGGGTTCCAAGAAGTGAAGGATTGCCAGCTTCTACTGCTACCGGTGCGCTCTGCGCACCGCTCTGTGTCTCCAGTGGGTGCGCATGCGCACCCGAGTGGAATTTTGCTCCTGCGCAAATGCAGCAAATAGATACATTCTTCAGGGAACTGGATGTTGCTGTGGTGCCCATTCAGTGCGAAAAGATTTGTAATGCCACATATTGGGAAACAATGAGAATGGGCGGAAGCAAAAAAATCAACAAAAATGGCCGAAATCTCACATCCCGTGCGTACTCTCGCGAGATTTTGCTTCCTGCAAATGCGTAGAAGCAAAATCTCACTTGGGCGCATACACACAGCTCCATTTTTGCTCCCCACCATCCAGGTAGGAAACCAATACTGGTTTCAAGTAACAACCCCAATGAAAGAAAACTCTCAGGAAGGAATTTCCTCAGAATTCCATTTTATTAGAGATGTCATATTGTCACATCTGGGAAAACCCCGAATCTGAAAGCTCCCAGGTTTTCCCCACCCAAAGGAAAGTTCCAGCCCCTTCCCGTACACCCACATGCCCATCACATCATCCAATCAAAGCACCGTCCTAACCACTCCCCTCCAGGTGCAGGGCAAGACAGCCTTGACTCTCAAAGAAAAGAATGTTATTATGACTGCAAAGAACCACTAGCGGGTTGCAGATGGTACACCTGGCATTGGGGTTCCAGTAGTGGAAATTGAGATGTATATGCATCTCCGCGCGCCAGACCCATGCGACCATGCATCTGCCTGATATTTGGTTTCTGCACAGGAATGCTGTTGCATGCGAGATTTTGCCGATTTTCAGTGGGTTTTTTGCTTATGCGCATGTGCAGATGCCAAATCTCATTTGGATGGGCGTGTGGGTCTGTGAAGGTCCCAGAGAGCGCACCAGTAGCAGCCGATAAGTGCAACCCCTGCCTGCAAAGAACCCATACTCCATACAATTCCCCCTCCCAGTTTCCCATAGTAGTAAATTGGGGCAGACCTGAAGGGCCAATACAAAAGATGGCTTCCAGGCCTGACAACTGCGTCACCACGATTTAAGATAGTGTTTCCAGCTGTGCTTTGAAGAACAACCAGCCCTATGCTTTAAAAATCCCAATTCATCCCATCAGTTCTCTCCATATGCATCTGCCCAGTCTGAAAGAAATTTTAGAGAAACGTTGGCAACTCCTGCAGTATTAATGGTGGCATGAAAAAGAAGCTCTTCTTCTACAAAGGTCTTTTAGTTGCATGTTGATACCTTCAAATCTGGAGCACTTTAAAAGCACTTGAAATTCTTCAGGTATGAATTTTGCTAGATCAGATAAGACGTTTCCAGCCTATTCTCTGCTTGCAATCATCCAGGAAGTAAAGCTACACGAGAGCCAAGGACATAATTTTGAAGCTTCAGCAAACTTATGTTCTTGCCCTCCTGGTTTTTCCAAATCCATATATAAGCAGATTTGGCAAAGTGGAAATGTATTGACGCAGACGGTAGGGAAGCAGAATCATAACTTTAGAAATTGAATGGGGAATATCATTGTCTGGTGCTTAGAAACTTACCCCTCCTATCTGCTCTGCTTAATTAGCCTTGGAAGTTTTTAGTAATATTCTAAAAATCTGCTGAACTAAAATGACAGAGAAAGACCACACACAAGCAATGGGAAAAAGTTAATATCTAAACGAAAGCCAATAATACATCTGTTTTCAAGCTATTGCCAGTTCCCACAACTGCATTGACTGCCTCTATCCTTACACTCCTGCAGTTTGTTTCCAAGTAAAAGATAGGGGTTCCATCAGTGGGCTTCAGTTACCTTTGCTACCGGTTCGGGACTGGGAGCGTGCGGGCGCACTTTGGGTGGGCAGAGCCTCCTGACGCCGCCACCACTGGTTTGCCTGAACCGGTGCGAACCGGTAGCAAGCCACCAGTAAGGGGTTCCCCTTTAAAGTATCCTCAGCAGAACAAAGCAAGCTATTTTGTACCAAAGATGAACCTTGGACTGCTTGGCTCAGAATTATCCATGTGCTGATGGGAGCTCTTCAGGGGTTTTAGACAGGAGGAGGCTTAGATGAAATGTTAAGGGCTGATTCACCAAGTTATGCCTCTCCCATTGAGGCAACCTCTTCTCTCATAGTTCCACTATGAAGTGTCCTTATGTCCTTCACCCCAGCATTTTCCTCATAGCAAAAAAAATATATAAACTCAGCCTTAAGAAACCAAAGAATATTCCTTGCCTCTGTTTTAGCTTTCCTTTTTGTGTCTTTCTGTTTATACTTTAGCCTAGAAGCCAAACCGGTGCCTGTCCTTCCCTGGAGGTTTATCTTCGATGGGAAGGGATAAAGGGAAGTATTAAAGCAGAGGAACAAATTCTAGGCGTATCACGATGATATGTATTTTGATAGTTTGTACATAGTATATATGTGTGCGGATATTTTTTACCTATAAATCTTTGTCTCTGTCTCTCTCTCACTCTCTTTTTTTAGAGGAGAAAAAAAGCATCAATAAAAGGTTAATAAAACATATTTCCTCAGGAAAAAAAATGAAAGCAAGGCTAAATTGTTCATTTGTTTAAATACTGTATAGCAAGCCCCTCAAGACACTGAGGGTCATCAACTAAGCCTTCATTTTGGTAAACAAACGTCCCCAAATGTTTCACTTTTCTCTAAGGCCATGGAAGAGAACTACAGGTACCAGTCCACACAGGCAATTTTCATGGTAATCTCAATGGAAGGAAATAAGCCAAAAATAAAATGGGAATAAAAGGGATAACCTAATTTTTGCAATGACAAATTATTGCAATCTTTTCTGGGTCAAGGTTTAGAAGTATTTTGACATTGATTTCTTTCCTTCTTGGTCTTTTGATTTTCCAATCTAGCTTTCAGCTGTAGACTTTCTAATGAGCTTCCATTCAAATAGATCGAAACCTGCTTATCACAGTGGCCAAGAACAGCTTAAGGAAGCTGCTGATGAAAGATCTCTTTAAAGCATCTGAGAAAAATGTGGGGGGGAAATCCTGCACCTGAAGTCTCTGGCCAATTTCCCATTTGCCAGAATGGTGTATTTATTAAGATGTAGGCAGTTGGTCATGCTTCCAAATGAGCTTGTACAGCTGAATTATGATCAAGAAGATTCACATGTTGTTCTGACCGGCTCTATCAATTAGCAATTAAGCCCCAATGAAAATTCGGACTCCAAATTGATATATACAAAAATCTATTTACAAAGCAGTGTGCTGTGTAAAGTGAAGAACTCAAAAGAGTGGAACTTGCTTGCCAAGACTTCAGCATTATCAGTCCAACTGATAATAAACATCCCACAGAAATTTGTAAATTACAGCCAATTAACTCTTGATGGGAACAGTTACTCACAAGGTTTTCCAAGACTACATTTTTTACAAGGTTGCACATAGGAACACCCTTCAGCTGTTAGCTCTCTCTCTATTCAGAAACGAACATTTCAATTCTGCAAATGAACTTCCCTTTTCCTCCCCTTTTATACTACCTGTGATGACGTGATCTCCCTTGCCGGAAATACTCCTGTCTCCCTTGCAGTCTTCTAAGTCTCGTATCTAGAATAGGGTCCATCACATCCCTCTCCTCTTCCTCCTCTGACACCACCACATCTAGGGGGTCCTGCAGCCTCCTGAGTATCCCCAGGCCCCAACTTTCCCTCGCTTTCACTGTCTTCCACTCCTCTGACAGATACACCAGCCTATGAACACCTGATGGACCCAGTGCATCCTCATCAAAGTCCGAGACTAAAGGAGCTGGACGTGAGCCAACCACAACACGTGTAAAGCTGAAAACATGCTAAGAAGTCAAAACAGCCTTTTCAGAGCCATATGTGAATCCATCAGTTAAAAAAAGAAAGAAACCTTTCCCCTTAAGGCTAACAATTTCTCATTTCATTGATTTTGGTCAATCTTTCCCAAACTGCTCTGGATGGGATTCTGGGAATGGAACTCCCCATATTTTAAAATTGCCAAGGCTGAAAAACACTGGTGTAAATCCTGGAACTCCTGTGATGAATTTTTTTGAGCTTGGTTCTAACACAAGTCAGATTTTTCAAGATCCATTGCCTGAGATGGAGAGATGCAATGATCTGAGAAAAACTAAAGAAGGTTATGCATGAGATTCAGGTTGACAAGGAATGGGAATATGCTTGTTTTATTATTATTTTTCTTTTTTACCCACTCAGTTGTGTTTGATTCTTGAGGGTAAATTGATGCTAGCTATCAATCAGAGGTGGGAGTCAGGCGATTTGGACCGGTTAGGGCAAACCAGTAGTTGCGACTAAATGAAACCCCTAAAGGCCAAGTTCATGCAAAAACAATACAGAACAGATGGATCATCTGGCAATATTTTTTTTATTACTGAACACTTTCCTTGGTCAATCACACATCTCACTGAAAAACAGGTCATATGTGGGGTGAGCCAGAGAATTCAGTCATATTTATTTCTTTTCAAATCCTTTCTAAACCATCATTTTTTTAAAGGAACTGGTGCTTTCTTAGTAATAGTCAAACATTACCTTTGATGACTCCCAGTTTATTTGGCAAGAAACAATAGCAATTTGAATGAAAGTTTCAACTTTATTTCGGGGGGAATGTGTGTGCTCTAATAATGACTTAGAAGGCATCAGTTTAGAAAGATTTTGCCTCCGCTAGGAGAAGTTCATGGGATTTGTAGTCCAACACATCTGATGTGCAGTTGGGGGAAATAATCCTGAAGAATTAGGGTTTCAAGGCTAATTGGCACTGTGACATCAGACAGGAGACCAAACCTAGGGAATTAGGCTGGCTGGCAGTTCATCTAATGAAAATCTTTCTCCTCCAGTACGGAATGCCCAATAATTAATGGAATAAAGGTTCCATTGTTTAGATTTGTTTGGGTTGAAATCTACATCTAAACAGGTCCTGTTCCCTGTTTAAAGCCAAAGTGCTTTCAGTCATTTGATTTATCTTTTAGATGCTCACCAGTTGTTTGTTGGGTATGAATATTGACATCTTGCTGCTAAGATACACCAGCTAAAAAAAATTGATCAACTTCAAAAAAAAGAATCTCAGAGAAGTAGGATGCAGAGATCCAGCTCTCCTAATAAAATATATTTTCCAAAGATGATGGTAACCTACGTTGCTGTGATTGGTGCAGAGAGTTTCACAACACCAATGCTTGGTTCAGAAACAGATTGTGATCCCATATGTCTTGAGAATAAAGCAATCCATATTCCAAAAAGAAGAAGAAGAAGAAGAAGAAGTATCAGCAGAGTCATTCGGCATCTGTCCCAAAGATGGCAGCAAATTCGGTAAGAAGCAACTCTACCACCTGATTCTGGTACACCATGTCCTCTATCAGGCTGGCTACATCTCCCTCATGTCGCAACAGCGTTGGCCCAAAAACAATCCCAATATTCTGAGTTGTCATCCGGTTGACATCTGAGAGATCCATCACCCTGAATGAGGGGGAGAAAACCCCCAGAAATGAGAACATCATACTATTTTGGTCCCGTTCAATGCATCCATTGCTAAAGCAGACAGGCAGATTTAATTGAGATTTCATTTCTAAAAAAAACATGCTGAAAATCATATTTGTTGACCTGTTATCCATTTGTCTAAATAACCAATCAAAGACACAATCAGACAGGGAAACAAATCTTGAGAGAAAGAGAAGACAAAGAAATCAGACCGTTTTTTGCTATCCCAAGCAATGATGGCGAACCTTTTTTTCCCTTGGGTGCTGAAAGAGCATGGGCGTGTGCTATCGCGCATGCCTGAGTGCCCATTCCCATAATTCAATGCTTGGGGAGGGTGAAAACAGCTTTCCCCATCCTCCCGGAGGCTCTCTGGAAGCCAAAAACGCCTACCCAGAGCCTCTGTGTGAGCCAAAAATCAGCTGGCTGGCACACACATGCACATTGGAGCTAAGCTAGGGCAATGGCTCGCATGCCAGCAGATATGGCTCTGCGTGCCACCTGTAGCATCCGTGCCATAGTTTCACCATCATTGCTCTAGAGTCTTTCTAGGAAACTGGGGAGGGCAGAAATGGCTTTCTCCACTCCCTCTGGAGGTCCTCAGGAGGCCAGAAATGGCCTGTTTCCTAACTTGAAGACGTTGGGCCATTTCCGGAATCCAGAGGGCCTCCAGGGGGGTGGGGAAGGCTGTTTTTGCCCTCCCCAGGTCCTAAAAAGGCTCTGAAGCCTGTGGAGAGTGAAAAACAGAACTTCTGATTCAACCAAAAGTTGGCAAATGGAATATTTCCAACCTCGGGAAGAACTCCCGGGGGAGAGGGCGTTTTCACCCTCCCCAGGCTCCTAGAAGGGCTCTGAAGCCTGGGGAGAGCAAACAACGGGTGTGCCATTGCATGCTAGGAGCGGTGGAAGTGTCACACACGCATGTGCAAGGGGGGCATGGAATTATGGGTGTGAGCATGCACATCTGTACAAGCCCACCAACCCCCGCATTTTTGGCACACAAGCCAAAAAAGGTTCACCCTATACTATTTCAGTTTGCTTTTACTATTTTTTTTTCTTACTAGTGATCTTGTTTGGTTTGCTATAAAAGAAAAATAGGGGCCTTAATTCAGGTGGTCCTCAACTTACAACAGTTCATTTAGTGACTGTTCGAATTTACAACAGCACTGAAAAAAGGTGATTTATAACTATTTTCAGACTTATGACTATCACGGCATTCCCATGGTCATGTGATCAAAATTCAGATGCTTGGCAACTGACTCATATTCATGTGATCACCTTTTGTGACCTTCTGACAAGCAAAGTCAAGGGGGAAACCAGATTCACTTAACAACTGCAACGATTCCCTTAAACAACTGTGTCGCAAAAGTTGTAAAATGCGGCAAGGTTCATTTAAGAAATGTTTCACTTTGCAACCAAACTTTTGGGCTCAATTGTGGTCATCAGTTGAGGACTCTCTGTAACAAAAAGCCTGATTCTGCCAGGAAGGAAGTATTAATGGACCAATTCAAGGTGACTAATTTACTTGCGGAGATGCTGAAGTAAGTAACGCAGTGTGTCCCGGTTTGGTTGAGGGAGAGTCTGGATCAATGCAGCTATCTTGGACACTTTTTCCTTTTGATCCGTCAACTCTATGCAGAAAAAAGCAAAAAAATAATAATATTTTTTTTCAACTGAGAAGGCAACGCTTAGATTGAAAGACTTTCTAGCTTCCAAAGGGCAGGTTAGAAATATTCAGTGTTGCTATCAGAGTTACATCCAAAGCACATTTTGCAGAAGTCCACTAGTCTTAAAGCTGTCAAGTTTGAAGACCCCTGAGTTAGGGGTTAGGGGTGAAAGGCTCTTCAATAACATCAAAAACATCATTAAAAAAGCACAACAAACAAAATTCTTTCTGCGCCAACTCAAGAAGCTCAAACTGCCCAAAGAGCTGCTGATACAGTTCTACAGAGGAATCACTGAGTCTGTCATCTGCACCTCCATAACTGTCTGGTTTGGTGCTGCAACCCAACAGAACTGACACAGACTTCAGAGGAGAACCAGAACTGCAGAAGAAACAATTGCTGCCAACCTGCCTTTTATTGAGGACCTGTATACTGCACGAGTCAAAAAGAGGGCGGAGAAAATATTTACTGACCCCTCGCATCCTGGACATAAACTGTTTCAACTCCTACCCTCAAAACATCAACTCAGAGCACTGCACACCAAGACACCTAGACACAAGAACAGTTTTTTCCTGAACGCCATCACTCTACTAACCAAATAATTCCCTCAACACTGTCAGACTTTTTACTAAATCTGCACTTCTATTCTACTAGTTTTTCTCATCATTCCTATCCTTTTCCTCCCTCTTAGGACTGTATGACTGTAACTTGCTGCTTGTATCCTAAGATTTTTATTAATATTGATTGTTTCTTCATTGCTTGTTTGACCTCTATGACAATCATTAAGTGTTGTACCACATGATTCTTGACAAATGTATATTTTATTTTATGTACGCTGAGAGCATATGCACCAAGACAAATTCCTTGTGTGTCCAATCACACTTAGCCAATAAAATTCTATTCTACTCTACTCTACTCTACTCTACTCTACTCTACTCTACTCTACTCTACTCTGTTCTATTCTACTCTATTCAAACTTGGCCAGTTTAAGACTTATGGACTTCAGTTCCCATTCCTGGGCTAGCATGACT